>NW_011934185.1:89277-132563 GCF_000733215.1 Auxenochlorella protothecoides
GTTCCGGTGGGCAGCTGGAGGTGGCTCAAGCAGGCGAGCAGGAGCTTGGGTGTCACTCAAATGGGTGCTCAAGTCTGTCTCTACCACTCTGTCCACCTCCCAAGACCCAAAGCAACATACATCGCGGTACAGGTCGCTGTAGGCCGAGGTGTCGACAGCCGGCAGCGCATCGCCCAACCCGGCCCAGCCCGCCGGCCCGGCGCCCGAAGGCGCAGAGCGCGGGCGCTGTGCGGCGCCCGCGGCGGCCGCGGACGGCGCGGCACGCGCGACGGCGCGCGGCGGCAGCGGACCGACAGTGAACATGGCATCGATGTGCTGCAGGCCTGCCGACGCGCCACCTGCCGGCGAGGTGGGGGCCGCGGCGTCGGTCCCCAGACCCATCAGGTCGTCCAGCTGGGGGTCGGCTGCTGCGGGGCCCGATGCCGCCCCGCCCACGCCGTCGCACGATGCAGGACCCCACGCCGCGCCGTCCTCTGCAGCATGTTTTGCGGCCTGCACGCCGCCCGCCACTCCCTCCACGCCCAGCAGGTCTTCGTACAGCGGCGGCGCCGGCCGGGCCGCCTGCTCCGAGGAGGGGCGCCGCGGCTCGTCCCCGGGCCCCGCGCCCCCAGAAGAAGAAGCAACGGCGGGGTGCGAGTACGACGCCGCGCGGGGGGCGGCCCTCGGCCGGGGGCCCTCCGCGCCCAAGGCTCCGCGCGGGGAGTGCTGCAGGCTGGGAGGCCGGGCCGTGGGGGGCCCGGCGTGCGCATAGCTCCACCCCGCGCCGTCCCCCGCCTCCTCGTCCTCGTCGTCGCTGCGCGCCGCGCGCGCGCCCGGCAGCGCGCGCTCCCACACGTCGTCGTCGTCCTCCTCGCCGTCGTCGCGCTGCAGCCCCCCCTCCTCCCGCAGCCGGCGCTCGGCCCAGCGCTCCCCCGCCGCCGCCTCGTCCATGATGCGCTGGACCACGGCGCGGTCCTCCAGCCCCAGCGCGCCCAGCGTGGCGGACTGGGAGCGCGGCGACTGGCGCGCGATCTGGGCCGCCCAGTCGTAGTAAAAGGCGGGGAGGGCGGCGGCGTCCCCGCCCCCGCGCCCGCCTGCCCCGGACCCGGGGCGGCTCGACGGGCGCGGGGCCTGCAGCTCCCGCACCGACTCCTGCAGCTTCTTGCCGGCGCGCATGAACCAGGCCGCCGAGCCCTGGAAGGCGCGCTGCGCGCGCTGCTTCACCTCCGCCGCCAGGGCGTGGGGCGCCTGAGGGGGGGAGGCGGGCTGCCCACCCAGGACCGACCCGCCGGGGGGGCGGGGCGCGGGTCGGCGGGGGGGCGACCACCCCTCCTCGCTCGCGGTGCGGCCCGCCCCGCCGACCACGTCTAGGTATCCGGGCGGGGAGGGGGACCGGGCCTCCGAGGCTCCGTCCCCGGTCCAGGGAATGCCGTGGCCGGGGTGGGGGCAGGGGCTGGTCTCCCTGGGCGCCGGCCGACGCGGCTGGGCATCCTCGCGGGCGTCCAGGCCGCGTGACTCCGCCGTGATGTGCTGACGGTGCGCCGCCGGGGAGGCCAGCGTCTGGCTGGAGGGGAAGCCAGGCAGCAGGTCATCGTCCCCGGACGCCTGGGCGCGGGGGCTGGGCCTCGCAGGGTCAGAGGGCGACGCGCCCGCCTCCCAAGCCGCCTGGCCGGACGGCGAGGGCGGGGCGGGGCACGCCAGGTCCATGCCGAAAGGATCGCTCGGGTCAGGGGAGGCCGAGACCCCCAGATCCATGAGGGAGGTGCCAGAGGCGGGTGGCTGGGGAGCGGTGAGGGTGGGAGGACCAGAGAAGAGCGCGTCAAAGTCGTTGAGCGCTGCGTGGTGTGAGGAGGAGGGGGTGGAGAGGTGATGGGTGGGGTCATACCTCGGCAGATAGTCGCCATTTCTGGCATATGGGGCTACATGGGTAGGTATCCGATTCCGTCCCATCAACTTCATCATCGCGCCCTCCGCCAACCGACCTGATCCAACACTGGGCCGACTGCTGGAGAGACTGATGTTGGAGGCGGACCGCGGCGGGTTCCTGGAACAGGAAAGGTGTGTCTTGTGGCTGTGGAGGAATGTAGTGTTCCTTGTTGGCCCAACCCCCTGTGCACCAGAGGGTGCAGCCAGGCAAGAATGCTGCCCTCCACAACTCTCCAAACCGTCACCTCGGTTGCACCAGCTGCTCCAAGTCATCGACACTAAAGGGAGCTGCTGCCTCTACGGGGCTCTTCGTCTCCGGGCGAGGCGGGGTAGCTCGATGGGAGACTGCGGCACCGAGTGTACGCGGGTGAAGAGGTGGGTTGCTTGGGGGGTGTCGTACGAGTACACCCCGCATGACCGTCGCGCGCCACCCACCTTGCCGCTGCTTTTTCATGTCGGACATTGCCTTGGGTCGACCCAGTATGTCCCCCTCCAATCCCGAGAAGCCCGACAGCAGGGATCCCAGCGCATCCTCACCACCTCCGGATCGGTTCGACATGATCTAAGACCTCTGGGTGCCTCCTTGTTACCAATCCATTTGTAGATATGGATTTTGACTGGATGCGGGGGTCCAAGTCGGAATGCTGGGCCTGTGGTCTTTACTCGCTGCCGTTCCTCCCAATCTCGAGGGAGGGGCAGGTGCCGGGGCGCGCTCTGTCGTTGGCGACATGGACGGCGATCATCCTCATATTATGTCTGAATCAGGGCTGACAAGTCATTCGAAAGACGACAACACAAGTTTCAACCAAAAATATATATCAACAAGCAAACATGGCGTCTTTTGCGCTCGCCACCACGGGTGCTTCCCTGGCCTTTACCCGTGTGCTGCGTCCCCAGTCACTGCATCGCGTTGCCCTCGCTAGGCCAGCTGCTGTCCGGACAAAGGGTGCGCCTCGGGGTTCATGCATGCCGGTTTGGCCTTGCAACGCCTCGATGCCCATGTAACGACGGGATCACACCATGCAATCCCCGCAGCCCTGCCCAACCCACGCCGCGCCCTGAGCGTGACCACCCGTGCCATGTCGGGGGATTTGGTGGCCACGCTGAAGGAGAAGAACAAGAAGAACCCCGTGGTCGTGTACTCCAAGACCTACTGCCCATGTGAGGCTGGTGGGGTGTTGATGTGGATGCTGAGGCCCTTCAGCCTCACAAAGTCTACTTGCATGACGTCATTGCCCGATGTCCCCCTGCTATCCACCGATGGCCAGACTGTGCGGAGGTGAAGAGCCTGTTCCAGAAGCTCAAGGTGGACGCCAAGGTCATTGAGCTGGACAGCCTGGCCGACGGCAACGACGTTCAGCAGGCGCTCTTCGAGGTGGTGGGCAAGAAGACGGTGCCTCAGGTGTTTGTGGGTGGCCAGCACATCGGCGGCTGCGACGGTGAGTCCACAAGGGGAAGTGATGAATATCCTGATGCAAGAACATGCACCTGAACACCGTAAGGAGTAGTTTCCTGCAGGGATCCTCAAATTTCTGTGGCAGGCACTGTCACAGTGGTGCCAGCATCGCTTTGCATGACAGGTGCATTGATGTGAGGACACTCATGACAATCCCCATGTCTCCCCCATGCTACCCCTCAGACACAATGGCTGCCAATGACAGCGGCAAGCTCAAGGAGATGCTGAAGGAGGCTGGCCTGAGCGTCGCCTGAGGGCAGCTGGGAGCACATCAGTTTCTCATAGGGACCTGGTCTGCGCCCAGAGGCAGCTGGTTGTGTACGTTGTTGCTGCTGCGTTCTGTCATTTTTGTTTGCTGCTGTCTGAAGCTTCTGGAGCTGAGCTTACAAAGTTGTGGAGCTGAAGGGGACAGAGGAGAGCAAGCTGTACAGTGTCACCTGCAGGGGATGAATCACCTGCAGGGGAAGAAGCACCTGCAATGCACACCTGTGTGTGCCAAGGTGCCAGAGCACTGATTGCTACATCACCGTCCAGAGCCGAGCAGGGGTTCCCTGCACCAGGCGTCCACTCACACCTTGTCGCGCTGGCGTGTGAGAAAGTCTGGGTCCTTCCTCAGCCGCCGTTCGAGACGCTGGTACCAGGCATCCAGCACATTCATGGGCACCAGCAGGTTGTTGCTCCCTACGTTCTGCACTCCGCCAAAACTCTGCATGAAGTTGAAGAGGTCCAGGCCCACCATCTTGGCAAACTCCTCCTTGGCGCCCAGCTTGCTGCCCTCCTTGGCCCGTGCTTGGTCTGCAGCCAGGTTTGGGAGGGCGCAGTGGGGAAGACTCTGAAACATCAGCCCTACGCATTTGAGCCTGCTGAGCATGCGGGCACTCACGCTGGCGAGGGACTCCCGCTGCCTTGCTTCTCCATGGCGCGGTGTATCCATTACTACCCCCCCCTCCCCGACCCCAACCCACAGCTAGACAGGGCAGTGACTCACCCAAGGGCTCGGCCAGGACGCCTATTTGAGCATACCCTGGCCCCACCACCGTGCATGGGGGCAGCTCAGGCCAGGACAGGGGGAAAACATCGCTGGGATGGCTGTTGGTCACGCACCCACGGTAGGACCAGTCTTGACCGCCTGGGTGGAGAGTGGGGCAGAGCAGCGCTGGTGCGAGGTAAGGAGAGACATGCAGGATAAAGCCAGTGATGTTGCACTGACGCAGCAACGCTTGAGCAGGTTGGCCAAACCCCTGCATGCGCTGTCACGGCCAGTCAGGCCCGGTAGCCGGTCCAGAAGGCCTTGACAAACGGGCATGTCAAATTGTCAGGACTTGCCTGTGGACACAAAGAGTGACAGTGCAGCATCAGAGGGCAGCGAGTTGGGCTGCACTAAGAAGAAGGCCACCTCTTTGAGGTCGGTATGGCCAGATGTGACCAGGCTGGTAGCGTCCAAAACCTGGGAGCGCAGAAGGACACCCGAAGGAGATCACGGTCTGAACGGAGGCACGAGCGGCAGTCTCCATCTCATGCATGGCGCTGTTCTTTTGCCATGAAACCTAGGCCTCCGTACCCAGTGCCTGGAGTCCGCTTGCGTGAAGGCGGTGTTGGGAATGGGAGTTGTGCAGCCGGTGAAGAAAATTCCAAACCCCGACGACATCGACCGTGATCTGGAAATGGCATGCCACAACAACCTGTCAGCATATATGTGAACGCGAGTATGCACGCACTTCCTGGCCCCCACGCTCGCTGCTACGCATTCTTTTCTCTTGCACGCTCGCCGACACTGGCCAGATGGATGGGACTCCATTCGAATGTCCTGCCAGCGTGGCACCCGCATGGGCCATACAGTTTGTGTCATACAACCTACCTGCCGTCTAAGCAGGTAGGTTGATCTCAATGGTTAATATATGGATCTTATCGCTCCCATAAAGACCGTGCATGAGACGGGCTATCCGCGACAGCCGCCACTCTTGTCTGCAATGACTGAGTTCTGCTTTAAGACTACAGCTATTGATTACCCCCTCACTGGCTATTAATAGGTGGTAGTCACAAAACCCGGCCCGGGTACTACACTCCGGCCTGGGAGCATGGCGAAAGCAGGCTAGCACGGATGCAAGGAGTGGTGATGGCGCTGGTTTCTGGGTTTGTCAGGAGCAGCGTTGTCATTGAATTGTGTCATGCATCGCTGAGAAATGTTTTGGAGCCAGGCGCACGGATGGTTGAATCCATGACTGATGAGCCCGCCGCAACAGAACGCATTTTGGCACGCTCGCACTTGAAATATAGACAAGCATTGTGTCTTATCAATAGTTGGTCCTGTGCGGGGCAGTTCCTGGAGGTGAGGCCAATTGGGAAGGGAATGGTGATTCTGATCATCTTTCCTTTGTCATGCATTGGCATTCTGCCAGAAACTTTCTCAACTCATACAGCTGTGGAGACTTCTGACCCCGGCTCCCAATGAGAGGCACTGGAGACTGAGGTATGACCCTGATCTCAGAGTCCCAACTCTCACTGGAGGTCTGGATTACTCGCTAGCCACCTAACAGGCACTGCCCACGGTCTGCTGGCATGCTCGAATTGGAATAGATTGCCAGCAGAGTATCCCCAGGTACAGCGCTTCAGTACCAAGCCCTTGTTCCCTTGCTAGGTTGTGTGTCATCAAAGTCCTTTACTATTTTCAGCAACCAGTCGATTAAAGCTGGCACTGCTCATGTGAAATTGCTCATGTGCTGCTCAGGTGTCGGTAAATTTCAGGTTGAGTCCCTTCACAGTCCTCCACTGTAAGGGCAATTTCCTCGAAGGAATTTGTAGGTTTCTTACCACGTACGACATCCTCCTCGGATTTCGAAAATGGGTGTGCTCCCATTGCCCAGCGACTGCTGAATCCCTCGTGATACTGCTAAAAGTACAATTAGTATAGGGAAACCGCGGAGCGTATCATAATTACCAGACACCCATCGCTTGCGGTGATACATCGCATCCAAGGAAGATGTATGCGGCCGGTCGTGGAGTGCTGGTGTCCCCGACTGCAGCCACAACGGGGCGATGTACTCCGATCGCAGCCTCGCAAGTCCCCTTTAAATCGGCGAGGCGTGTCAACCAATGTCCCCTGACAAAATCCGCTCGCACGAGTCTAGACCGTCCATCAAAGTGCGAGAGCTGATTGTCGCGCAACCCTAGGGTCCCTGGAGCCAGGGCAAGGGAGCTGATCTGGGTGGTTCACCTCTGGCACCAGGGCACAGAGCTGGCACACGCCTGGTGTACACTTCTTCGGGCTGCAGCTTGGAATCAGAGTCCCCTAGCACTCTACTTGTCCATGCAGGCACAGCCTCCTCCATGGCCTCCGCCGCCGGTCGCCGCCCATGCAGCAGTGCGACAGGGCAGTGGCAACACGTGCCTCATCCGCTGCGGCCGGCGACGCGCTGCCCACCGGCCCCGCGCGCCTGGAGAAGCTGGCGGACGTGCTGACCATGATGTTCCCGCTCTGGGCGCTGGTCAGCGGCGTGGTGGCGGGCCGCCGCCCAGCCTCTCTCAACTGGATCACCGGCGCGCAGTTCGAGGCCGGGGTGGGCACCCTCATGCTCGCCATGGGCCTCTCCCTGACCAAGGACGACTTCCGGAAGGCACGCGGGCTCGGGGGATTGTATAGAGAGGGGGAGGGGGGAGGGGGGAGGGGGTGGCAGACCTCCATCCCCTCATCAACATCGACCCACCCACCCATCCACCCGCCGCCAAACTCACCACCCGCCGCAGTGCGTGTCCAACCCGGTGCCCATCCTGTGTGGGTTCGCGGCCCAGTACGCCATCATGCCCAGCCTGGCGCTGGCCATCTCCCGCGCGCTGGGCCTGTCTCCCGGCCTCTCCGTCGGCCTGATCCTGCTCGGCTGCTGCCCCGGCGGCCAGGCCTCCAACATCGCCACCTACGTGGCCAACGGTGACGTCGCGCTGTCGGTCATCATGACCGCCGCCTCCACCCTGGCCGCCACGGTCATGACCCCGCTGCTCACCAGCACGCTGGCCGGGCGCTTCGTCCCGGTCAGCACCGCCGCGCTGGCGGCCTCCACCGTCAAGCTGGTGCTCCTGCCCACGCTGGCCGGCGTGGTGCTGAACGAGACGCTGCCGGGCCTCGTCGGCCGCGTGCGCCCCGCCATGCCCCTCCTGGCCATCCTGCTCACCGTGGTCCTCTGCGCCACGCCCGTCGCGCAGGTCGCGCCCCTCCTGGCGTGCGTGCGAGGGGTTGGGTGGATGTGAGGGGGCACTGGCCTTGTTGGATCCAGAGACCGGGGGGGTGGGAGGATCCCTTCCATTGAGGGGTCCCCCTGCCCGTGCCATGGGGAAAACGGGGTGTCACGCCGTCCTTCAGGCCTCCAGACGAGTCCTTGGGGGCGCCACGCTCCCCCCTGCACACCCGGCTGCCCCATGTGCCGCCGACCCGCGGTGTCCACTGCCCCCTGCTGCAACACGACAGTGCACCACCCGAGCAAGCCCCACGTTGCGCCCCAGGGTCTCACACCCACGATCACAACCACCTGCAGGCTGCACGGCGCCTCGGCCTGCCTGCCGGTCCTGCTGCTGCACACGCTGGGCTACTTCTTCGGCTACCTCCTCCCGCGCGTGCTGGGGTTCGGGGAGCGAACCTCGCGCACCGTCAGCATCGAGACGGGGATGCAGAGCGCGGCCATGGGCTACGCGCTCTCCACCAAGCACTTTGCCGACGTGCTGGTGGCCATGCCCTCCGCCGTCTCCATCCTCTTCATGGTCTGGATCGGGGCGGCGCTGGCGGTGGTCTGGCGCCTCGTCCCCATCAAGGACGACAGACATGCGGCCTGAGGGCGCGGCACAGGCGGTCTGCAAGGAAGCGCCGACGGTCCCTGCCTGCCACGACGTGCGCGCTGCCCGACGGTGCATGGATGGTGGCACGCCCTCCCACGCCACCCACCCTGGGACTGCAATCCCCTGCATGCGTCCACCATCATGTCCCTCCCACCCAGGATGGGTGCCGCAGTAAAGTCAGGGGAGGTGTACAGCCTGCAAGCACTGCAGCGACGTTCACTGTGGGGTGCAGACGGAGGGAGGGGCAACGTCGTGGCATAGGTGTACATGGGGGGGGCCGATGGCGCGGGGGTTCAGTTTTTCTTGGCCAGCACTCGCGTGGCAGCCAAGGCGGCCGCGGCCGCCAGCAGGGCCAGCTGGACCCAGGGCGCCCTGCCCTTCTCCTTCTTGGCGGGCTCGCTGAGCTCCGTCCTGAGCGAGGCGAGGGAGGGAGGCTCCATTGAGAGGAGGTAGGTTGCACACTTGCGGCCCTCAAGCGCTGTGCCGGCCAGCACACACATACAGCCGGACATGTGCATGTCCAGCTCCAACCTATGCACCGCCACGCAGCCACCCAATCCTCCACTCACGGCTCTGCCTCCAGGGGGGGTGCGCCATTCCTGACTTGGTCGGGGAGGAGGTAGTTGACAGAGACGCGGATGAAGCCGCCATCCTTGCCCAGCTCTGAGGTGGGGTGAGGGGGAGCGAAGGGTGGGCAAGATCTACGCCATGCCCGTCAGTGCATGCACATATCATGTCGACTGGGGCAGGCAGTTTTCTCGTCGTGACCTTCGACCCAGGGCATGTAGGCCTGGCTTGCATGCTGTACTGCTCCCCCCTCCTGTGACAACATGCCAGCCACTGCTCGCGCCACGTACTGGGCTGGAACAGCTCAAAGTACTTGTCGACCGGCACAGCCTCCAACAGGTCCCGAATGTATATGCCTGCAGATGGGGCACAGCCAAGATGGATGACCTCATCAGCGCCCACTGCACTGGAGGGCAGGAGGGGGCAAGCGTGCACCTCGCGGGCCATTGTTGTGGAGCGCGCTGCACCACAAAGGGAAGCCCCTGCACTCACCGCAGGCCGCGACGATGCTGGATCTGGCAGGCCTCTCATCGGACTTCTTCTCCTGGCAGAGCATGATGCGGAGTTCATTAGCGTCCTTCAGCGCCTCCCTGCAATGTCCAGACAGGATGGGAGGGGTCACGGAAGGGGCAGGTGAGGGAGCACTCCATCACGGCTGTGTCCACAACACCCAGCAGCCAGCTGACACCAGCAATCAGGCTCACAGTGCGAGCTGCTCCTCCCAGGTGATGACATTGTCGACCACTTTTTGCAAGCTTGTGCTCTTCTGTGGAAACAGTTGACCAGAACGGACCATTGAAGACCGCAGCTTGACCAACTGGTGCTCACGGTGTCATGCAGTCACACCGAGCGATTGTCTCACCTTGACGATGCGGGAGCCTCCACGGATCTCAACTGCATTCAAAGAGTGACTGTATACGGCTCAGATCAACCAAGATTGCCGGGGCCGGCATCAGGGACCATCCGTTACCCCCTCCAACCACAGGCAAGAGCTTATGGACTCGCCTTTGACGTAGCCCGCCTGGAATGACGGGTCCCACACAGGTTCGTCGTTTTTATTGTGCCCTGCAACTTCGAGCACCTTCACCACAAGGTAGCCCTCGACTATATCGCCATTCGTGGCCATCGCACACCAAGCCGTGCAGGCTGATAGGACAGTGGACCAGGCCGGCAGGGGTAATCTCCCGACAGCGCTTCTCCGATCGAATAGGCAGGGAGTATCGATGCGTTACTGCTTTTATGCCGTCGTCGCGAACCGTGCGTGTCCGGTGGCTCCATCCATTGGATCGAAGGTCGATCACCGGATTCCCACGAGGGTGATGAGCTGCCGTGCTGCGAGTTCAAATCACGGGATGGACGAGCCAGGCCAGCCGGAGCATTCGGTGCCGAAGCAGGATCGTGTGCCATCCGGCGCGAGTAGAAAATTGATTCGAGTTCATCTGTGCATTTTTATCCAAGCGTAGATAGTGTGAGTGCGTGTCGGGATCAGCCTGCCGAGTCATGGGGGCTAGTGCCAGCACCCCGGCAGACTTTTCCCACAAACTGAGGCATGGCGTGATCGCGAAGGAACTCGACGGCGGCAGCCTGGGGGAGCCCAGCCTGGCCGTCATTCCCCAGCCAGGGGGAGCGCCCCTGCTGGCACTGGCGTACCAGGTATCGTCCCTGCCCCACCAGGGCTCCAGGGATCAGTACATTGCCTTCACCACCAGCAAGGACGGTGAGGGTGGAAGCGATGCATGTGAATGAATACTGCATACATGGGGATCGAAAGACTGCAGGGCAGGGATGTGTCGCGAGTCCCCGCCCCTGCACATGTGGGGTCGGAGCAGGGCCTGCAAGCTCGCGAGCTTGCCTCCCGCGAGTCCATGACTCACAAGCCGCACGATGCTCTCCACACAAGGCCCACCACCTGCCCGCAGGCGGGGAGACGTGGCAGCCGCACCGGCCAGTGCAGTGGGGCTTGACGCCGCTGTGGGCGCCCGTGCTGCACTGGGACGCGGCGGGGCGGCGGCTGGCCCTGTATTACTCCGAATCGCGGAAGGCCCCCTCCCCCGGTGGCGACATCCGGCGCATAGTCTCCCTGGACGCCGGCACCACGTGGTCGCCGCCCAGCCTGGTGTGGGCGCACGAGGCCCACGAGCCGGTGCCCAAGGTGACCTCCAGCCGCCCCGTGCTCGGCACCAGCGGTGAGCTCTTCCTGGCGGTGCACCTGGAACCCCAGGGCGCGCACGCCGTCTTCAACAAGGACACCTACAGCGAGCTGGGGGCGGAGCGGGCGGCCGTGCCATGCGTGACGGCGCCGCCGGGGGCAACCCCGCCCAGCCTGCTCTCGGCTGCGGGTGGGTGTCGTAGGTTATGGGGCTTGGGAGCGGCGATGTGTAGCGCTGGGGGAAGGCAAAGCACCTTCATCGTGATGCCTGATTCGGCCGGGGGACCTAGATCTCAAGCGAAGAGGGCGCTGTCATTGACCATGGCATGGTTCCAGCCTGGCGACTCTTGCGATCACTACATCGACGATACGCGTGCAGACTGCATGGTGTCTCTGGACGTATTCCTGGGAGACATGTCCGACATGCCTCGTCACAGGGTCACCAACTCCACATCCCCACCTTAACCACCTGCTGCTGCGACCCCCTGCGTTTGTCCTGGCCCCTCTCTCCCGCAGCGATCCTGGTTTCGCGGGACGGTGGTGACAACTGGGCGCTGGCGTCCATCATCGACCACCCCAAGACCTGGCTGAACCAGCCGGCGCTGGAGGTGCTGTCGGATGGCACGCTCGTGGCCCTCTTCCGCAGCTGCATGGGTGGGCGTGGGGGTGGCAAGAGGGGGAAATATGGGGTGAGGGTTGGGCATTTCACCCCGCAGGCCGGGAGGGTGGACTTCATGCCCCTGGCATCTGGTCGCTCCCATGTCTGTGCCCTCTGGCGGCATGCCTGTTTGCCGGCAATGCCCCTGCTGTGTGCGTGCCAGGTTGCTGTCCCTCCCCGCGACCGGACCTGGTTGCGAAGACTCTCAGCCCTCCGGCACCACCGTCGCTCACCCTCATCACCACCTCCCTCTGTCTACTCCCCCTCCTCTCTGATGCCAGGGCAAGTGTTCCGGTCCGTGGGCACGCCCGACGGCAGCTCCTGGAGCAAGCCGGGCGCGGTGGCGCTGGCCAACCCCAACTCCAAGCTGGCGAGCCTGCTGCTGGACGACCAGCTGCTGGCGGTGCACAACGTCGGCTCCAAGGACCGGGCCAGCCTGACCATCTCGCTGTCGCTGACCGCGGGCAGGACCTGGGAGGAGGTGGTGTCCCTGCACAAACTGCCGGGAGGTGCGGGGCGCTGGGACGGAGGGTTGGCCCTGGGGGGTCGGTGGCCTCTGCTTGTATGAAGGGGATCCTTGACTTCGTGCATGGCATGTCCGATGTCCAGGTGCCCAGCCCCAGGCCAGTTACAGGTGTTCACACCAAACTGCAGACCCTTCCCCCAAGCATCGACCATGCCAGGTGTAATCAGCTCGCCCAGCATCGTCGCCTGGAGCGAGGACACGGTCAAGGTGGCCTACTCGGTGCAGGGCAGCGGCCTGCGCCTAACCACCGCCCAGCTGGCCGTGGTGCAGAGCTGAGCCCTGGCGCCGAGCGGCGATGGAAAGCACGGTGTGGCTCTGGAGCCGTGCACCCCCCGGTTGCCCGCCCAGCTCCTCTGTACACTCTGTAGCAGCTTTGACACGTCATCCCCTCGCAACATGTAACTCAACCGAGGGGGGGGCAGCGCTGAATCGACCCACATCAGTACTTGTCAGAGGTCAGGGCGCTCAGCTCCAGGTCGATGTGGCCGTTGGTGCGGCCACTGGGACGCTGGGCGCCGTACCTGGCAGCGGGCATGGGCGAGCCCAGCCCCGGCGCGCCGCGCTCCTCCTTGTACACCCAGCCCAGGTGCCGCTCCGTAACCCAGCGCATCAGCAGAAATACTGAGGGAGATGGGGGGGGAGGGGGGGGGAGTTGGTTTGAGCTCCTGGCTGCAGCGGAGGGTGGGAATACTTGGCAAGGTCAGCACCAGCCCACCCCGGGCTGAGGCCGCCGATCGCCAAACGCAAGACGGCGCGCGTGTCTGGCAGCCGTGCGCTGCCACCCCTTACCCGAGAGCATGGCGGCTGTGATCCACAGCACATGCGTGACCCACGCCACGGGCGCCATCATCGCGGAGCTCATGTCCTCCGGATCCCACTGCGGCTTTGCTGCAGGCAGGTGTCGGGGGAATGAAGCATCTCGAGACGGCTTGTGGCCTGCAGAAATGCAGGTGCAGTTGCACAAAAGGTGTGTGTGGTCCAATCTCCCAAACCCGCATGAGCGCCCCTCGCCGCACCTCGGTACATGATGTACGCCGTCTGGATCCACCACACGCCCTGGATCACAGTGGACAGGGGGCGCGCCAGGGCGGCCGCGAAGCTGGTGGGCATCAGGGCTTCGAATACCACGGCAACCACGGTGAGGAAGATCTGCGACGCGCGGGGGGGACTGGTCGGTCACCTGTTCCCAGTCGAGACAGCTGGCGACCAGAGCACAGATGCAGGGGCCGGACCAAGGCAGACAAAGAGTCCCCTGCGTGCCAAACCAGGGCTTCCCCCACCTGGATGACGAGGATGAGGTGCACCAGGATCTCGATCTTAGGGCCCTTGAGGTGGAAGACCAGGAGCATGCCCTCGATCAGGAAGGCCATGCCCAGCGACGCCTGCCACGGAATTTGTTGGATTTGATACCGTGATCTTGCTGCCAGTCGCTGGTCCACTACATGGAGGCGCGGCTCTCGACAGCAAGCCCAAGCGGGCCGACCCCAACGCTCCGACAGAAATAACGATCACCGAAGTGGCTGCATGGGCATCAGATTTGAACCCTGACACCCAACCCCTTACATGCTCGATGCCCTCTGGCAGCCTGCCATACCAGGTGGCCAGATCCACCAGACCAGACAGCATGAACGCAGAGTACATGGCAGAGTGCTGCCAGTCGTTGACATGGTCCATCACAAACTTTCCGTCGGAGGCGTACAGGTTCCTGTGACAGCGTCAAGCGTACGGCTGATGAACAGGGTTGTTTGTAGTTGGAGACAAGCGGGTTGTACTTCAACCTCTGCATTTCGAGCCGGTGATCCAGGAACTTCAGGAGCTTGCATGAGGGATGCCCAGCGCAACCTCACTCTTCCCTCAGGGACACAAGTGCGCACATGTACTGGTCGTGTCCCAGCCAGAGCTCGCCCAGGATGCCGAAGAGGGGGAGGACTATCTTGACAAATGGCTCCACAGGAAAGCGCCGCGCCCTGGCGGTGCCGAAGAACAAGCGGTGCCAGCCCCTTGACCTGAAGGGTGGACCCCCTGCTGCAGATGCCAGGTGCTCATAAAAGGTGGCCAGCATCCACCAGACGCCCCAAAGCTGTGCACGTGGAATAGTGACAGCTTTGGGAAGATATTATCTGTACAGCAAAGATGACCTTCGGAAACCCAGCAGAGCCAAGTCAGTCGGCAGCTCGACTTACACAGGTTGAGAGCAAACGGACCCTCCCTCATCGAAAGCACTCCCGGTCCATTCTTCTCGCACCAAGAAAAAACTGCCAGGTACTACGTGACCAAGCCAGGCTCCGTGGCTGTAATAGTAGCTGCCGTCTTCGTGCCGTAAGACAGCGCCGTGGTCGTGTGCCATGGGGGGGGAAACGCTTACGTGGGCGCTGTGGTTATGCCCGGCATGGTCCATCGACATGTCCATTGCGATGTTATCCGGGTGCTACAACTCCCTGTCGTCCGCAGAGGAGACCAAGTGGTCGACGTGTCCTGGGGTTGTCTCTGGTGCACGACGACAAGTTTGGCCCAGTGTCCACCGTTTTGTGGGACCAAGGTGCCAAATTCGATATACCTGTGCGTTAAGAGCTCTTCTGTGCGACTGGAAGTCACTTGCAGCTAGACAAGTGCCTGTTGCCATGATTACCTTTGAAGGTCGTAACCTGCCGCGGGAACTGCATGAGCGCGAGCGCGGTATGCAGGGAGGTTGTCATCGCACTCGTTCGTTCCGGCATTCTAGCTGCCTTTTGGGGTGTATGGGTACATGCATTTCGTTGACAGAGAAACGAACGAGCATTAGGGGGGAATACCATAGAGGTATGGTGACCACTCCTGGGGTTTGCTACATTTCAAACTTTGAAGGATACAACGAGGTTCAAGTCTGTCCCCCTTCACCCCTGTCACCCTCCAAGTCCCACTTCTTGTAGCCAGGAGTGCCGCAACTGGGTGACATTCCGCCTTTTATCAAGCTGCCAGCATCACTGGCTGTGCATTGATTCGCTGACACCGTATGGATGTGGGCAAGAATTCTGCATCCTGACGCTTGGCCGATGCCACAAACTTGCTCGAACACAATTACCCATCATCCCTACCAGACTGTGTTACCTTAAATGCTGGCAATGAGGAACTCGGTGGCGTAGTAGAAGGATTTTCATCATACCCAAACCCTCACGGCCTGACTGACCGGATAACCGGGAACAAAGAAAGAACTTCCACAGCTTCCCCTCACCACCCTCCGCCGGAACCAAAGTGAACTTATTCCTTTCCCATGGCAGCGAAATCCATTTTCATTCTTCAAAGAAGTACATCTCAATAAAAGCACCATGAAACTGATATTTGTAGTGTCCCTGGCAGTCTTGGTGGGGGTCTGGGCTCGGGATGTTCCCGAGAGTGTGGCTGTCAAGTCCGGCACGGACTGGAAGCCATCGGTTTTCGCGACGGTCATCACCTATCCCGATGACTACAAGGAGCTGAGGTGCGACTTGTGGGGTTACGTGCGACAAATTTGAAGTTCGTGCCAGCATCTGCCAGCAGATTGCCTGCCTCCGCCACTCCTGCCACCGCCCTCTTTGGGGCCCCGCACTCCATCGATGTGGTTGTTACGCACATGGTAGCCCATCGGGAGGCTGCGCGGTTGTGCGAGGGGCCCTTCCCGAAACCCTTGCCCGGAACCCCACTGCCACCTCGGACAGGTCGACGCCCAAGCCCTCCTCCTACCTCAAGGAGTCGGACCTGCCCGAGGCCTTTGATTGGCGCAACGTCAATGGCACCAACTTCCTCAGCACCACCCGGAACCAGCACATTCCCCAGTACTGGTGCGCGATCGCGGTGGATGGGTGGATGGGGTTGTGTGCCTTCGGGATGGTCTGGGCACCCATGACCTCATCATGAGGGGGATGTCGCCGGGTCCAGCAGTGTCACTGGCTGTCGTAGCCATGGTAGGTGGCTGCCGTTCCACTGCCATTCCCTCATGCATGAAGGGGCAGCCTTTGCTATGCCGCTGATGCTCCCTCCTCACGCCCCAGTTCCCTCCCCCCGCCCACCCCCGACGCCCCTTCCTCCCTCAAACAGCGGTTCCTGCTGGGCGCACGGTGCCACCTCCTCCCTGGCCGACCGCATGAACATCAAGCGCGGCGGCGCCTGGCCCTCCGCCTACCTCTCCGTCCAGAACGTGATCGATTGCGGCGGCGCGGGCTCCTGCCACGGCGGCTCCGACGTGCGCGTGTATGAGTACGCCGCGCGCCACGGCATCCCCGACGAGACCTGCAACCTGTACGTGGCCGCCGACCAGCGCTGCAACCCCAAGCACCAGTGCTTCACCTGCTGGCCGGGGACGGGGTGCGCGGCGGTGCCCACCCACCGCCGCCTGACCGTGGCCGAGCACGGCCGCGTCAGCGGCGTGGCCGACATGAAGGCCGAGATCTACGCGCGCGGACCCATCAGCTGCGGCATCGCCGCGACGGAGGGCCTGGACGCCTACAACGGCGGGCTGTACGCCGAGTTCGCGCCCTCCGCCAGCATCAACCACATCGTGTCGGTGGTGGGGTGGGGCGTCGAGGACGGCGTGGAGTACTGGGTGGTGCGCAACTCCTGGGGCGAGCCCTGGGGCGAGCGCGGCCTCTTCCGCATCGTCACCTCCAATGCCTTTGCCGGGCAGGGCGGCAACTTCAACCTCCTCCTGGAGACAGCCTGCGCCTGGGGCGTGCCGGACGATTGGGTGGATGCCGAGCTGCTGGAGCCCGTGGTGTACGACGAAGATGACGAGGAGGAGGAGGACGCTGCCCGGGCCGCAGCGTGATGTGCTGCCTGTGGGAGGGGTGGAGGGACCCTCACCTCTGCCGGTCTTCGACGGAACCCCTTTCCCCCCCCTTTTACACACACACATACGCTCGGCGTGCAACCCTTTGGCACATAGACACTGGCTCATGTTGTGGCACTGAATCCCTTGTCCTGAATTTTGACTGAGAGCATGGTTGTACCCCCTCCCTCTGTGTAATGTAGAATACTCAAAACCCGTGCAGAAAGTGATCTGGGGAATGAGACTCGCTGAGCTGAGTTGGCTCCACGTGGTCCCACAACGAAGTGGAGATGCAGGCTCCCACGACACATAGACTGGCACGCCCCAGACTCGACGGTCGAAGCGTCGCGCTCCACCATGTTGAGCTGGGCGACGGGTAGGGGTGTGGTCCGATTGCCGCCCGGCCAGAAGGCGTTTCAGGGAGCAAGGTGCGTGTCGTCGAAAGCGACCACCGAGAAACATCCATGGGGAATGTCGTCTCCACACTGCGCCGCAGTGCATTTTGGCATGCATTATCAGCCAGGCTTTCAGCCTGAAAATGCCTTCACTATCCCATTCGAGCGTTTGCTTCCGACAGGGTAAGGAGCAGCCCAGCAAGAACCCCATGCTCACCAGCCAGGGGCCTCCGCATTGCTGCCGCCAGAGACCCCTACCAGGTGCTGGGAGTGGCTCCTGGCAGCAACATCCAGGATGTCAAGAAGGCGTTCAAGAAAAAGGCTCTCAAGCTGCATCCTGACGTCAATAAAGCGGTGTGTGATGGGTGTGTGGTGACCCTGTGGAAAGGGAATCAGGCAATGCTCAAGCGGGCATGCAGGCCGGAACCTTCCTGTACCTAGTCTGCCAGACAGCCACGTCTGACCCATGATGGTGCTGAGCGGGTAGTGCAGTAGGGCTGGGGCCCAGTCATCGTCGAGTCCTCTCTTCCCACTCGCCATGGTGGGCTCCCCTGTCGCAGCCCAGCGCCAAGACTGAGTTCATGGAGTGCAAGGAGGCATACCAAACCCTGCTTTCAAGAAGTGGCAGGGCGGGGAGGGGGAGCAGCAGCGCCAAGCCCCCGCCGGCCCCCGGTCCCGACTTCTGGAACTGGGACCTCAAGGGGTTCAGTCCCGGCGAGGCACAGGAGGAAGCCTACAGCCTGGGTGGGAACTTTGTTTCTCTCTTGTGGTAGGGGTGGGCTATATGATCAGGCTGTATGTTATGCCAGGAGCCTCCTGCAGGCAAGGCCGATGGCATGCTGGGACCACATCTCGTGTTTCGTCATCCTCACGAGACCCGGGGCCTGGCCACAACACCCATCCCTGCCCCCCCCGATCTTCTCCCGACCAGCGGATGTCCTGCGCGACATTGAACGTGAGATTGCTGCTTACCTGGAGAAGCGAAGGAAGAAGCAGGGAAAGATGGGGCCGACATCCTTCTGGGACGACCTCGCTGGCGTGGGCGAGGAGTTTGTAGAGTTCCTGGAGTCGGTAGGGGGAGTGAGCCTCTGTATTCTTTTGGAGGTGGGAGACTTTTGCCTCTTGCAGGCATGGATTACCCTGCCGCTGAGCATGCATTCGAGCATGCTCCTGGCCCCGTGCACTCCTTTCCATTGATCTGCCCACCCCCTCTTGACCTGCGACTTGTGCCCGGCACAGGGCTTGGGGCTCCAAGACGAGGAGGGTGCAGGGAAGGACCAGGCAGAGGCTGGAGCTAGGGACAAGGCATCCGAACAGCGGAACGGGAGTGGTGCCCACGCTGCATCTGGGGCCGAGGCACGGCGCAAGAGGGAGGAGGACGCGGCTGCACAGCGCAAACGGGAGGAGGATGCGGCGGCTGCGCAGCGGGCGGCGTCGCCTACCATCGAAGATGAGCTCAGTGAGCTGCGAAAGAAGCTGGGCCTCTGAGCGAACCAGGGACTGGCGCATCACTGGGTGCCTGCCAGCTGAAATTTTTCGACCAGTCATGCGCAGATGGTCATGTTGATATATTCTTTAATCCCTTGTCTCTGGGCCTCAACACAGCAACTGACTGTGGTATACAGGGACGCGCACAGCTGCAGGAATATGCAGGGGAAGGGCTGTGCTAGTGTGAGGGTGGTAGCTACACGGGTGCAATCATATCTGCAGTCCAGGATACGGAAGCCCGTGGCGCAAAAGCTGGCAGTCGATCACCGGCCTACTTCTTCCTCCCAAAAGAGAAGATGTTCTTGATCGCACTGCAGTATGGTGGGGGTGCGTGAGTAGGTGAGAGTGTGTTACTTAAAGAAGGGCAACTACATTGCATGTGAGCACCAGATCGTCCCAGATCCTCGACCATGCTGCTCCTTAAGGGGGCTCCTTCACCTCGAGCCCCTCTCAGCAGCGTGAAGAACCACCCCACCTGATGGCGGCCTCGTTGATGAAGGGCTCGTCATACTTGTCGATGATGGTCTTGAAGCGGGGGGAGGTGCGCAGCTTCTCCAGGTTCTTGTCGGAGCGGACCTGGCAAAGGGGAGAAGGGGGTGGGGGGGGGGGGCGACGCCGATGTGGCAGGGCAGATCGAGGCGCGGAGGCGAAGGCGCAGTCTCCCCACGACCCTTTCATCATCCCCACGATTGACAGCATGCGACCTCATGGACACACCCTGGCCCTGCCCCACCTTGGCGTAGTCCTCGAAGCCAGAGTCCAGCGCGCTTTCCAGTGCCTCGAGGCCGGAGTCGACCTGGCCCAGCGCGGCATAGCAGCAGGCTATGTTGTACTGCGTCACGCGGGCGATGTTGGTCACGCGGGAGAAGTCGTCGCCCAAGAAGTTGGGGGGCTCCATGGACAGTACATTCTCAAAGTCGATCAGGGCCTGCATACGGAGGCGGGGCAAGGGGAGGGGAACGTGAGGCGCTGTGCGTGTCATCGAGCCCCAACGAGGCAGATGGCCGGGGCTCCCTGCGCCCTCCCAGCAGGCACCCAGACCCCCGCCCCTCCCCCCCCCACCACCTCCTCCACGTTCTGGGCCTTGAATCGGGACAGCGCCATGTTGAAGAGGTCCTTGCGCTCCTGCTCCGCCCTCTTCTTGGAGTCGTAGTTTCGGAGCTGGACCTCCTTCGTCCCCGCGCTGTAGTTGCCCACCGTCCGATCCTCCTTCCACAGACGCTGCTCCTCCGTCTCATCGAGGTTCTGCGCACAGGATGTGAAGGAGAGGTTCGTGCGGGCTTGGGACCGCATGATCCTTTGAAACCCCTCCACTGGTGATATCCAGTTTCTGTGTGGTGCTCGCGAAAAAACAAAACCACTTCCCCCTGATACCATGAGGGGTCGGGCTCGACCCCACCTGGTGGTTTCCCTGTCACTCCCTGCATCATTCCAAACCCTCACCTGCATGCCACACCGCCCTCCTGTCTCTGAACTCCCATTGGCACCCTTGAATCCCCAGTCCCCATCTCCACCACACACCCACCGACCTCAAATACGTCCAGGTTGCCACCTCGGCTCTCCAGACGCAGGAAGACCTCGCCATTCCGGGTCTTGATAGCATAAATCACCTGCCCAAAATTGCGAGCCTCCCAGACGTCGCCCCCGAAGCTGGCAGACACGGCCACCACTCGGTCGCCCGGCTTGATCCTTGGGTCGGTGTTGCCCAGACGGGGGTCAGTGATGGAGACGTAGGCTGCCCCATCGTTCCCCCTCTTGAACTTCACTCCCAGCGGCTTGGCCAGGTTCACCTGAATGCAGAGAGGAAGGCTTACTGGAGAAATTTTTGCAGTGTCATGCCCATAGGTAGGTGTAAAGAGGGCAGAGCGGGATACGGACTCCCTCGATCGATCTCGGAACGTCCAGCGCGGATGTCTACTCCAGCATTCTTAAAAATACCTCAACAAAGGTCTCCTCCTGGTTGGATTTTGAGTTTGCAGTTGCGGCAGCCAGCACCCGGCCACGTTGTGCACTTTGTACACAGCTGAAGCTTCTGGGAATCCTGGCTTGCTGCTAGCAAAAGGAGAAATGCGTCATGCGTTAGCCGAACTCTATGCACAAGCTTCTGGGCCATGCCACGGACTGTAGGAAATGGAAACATAGACTTCATTTGACCACCAGGGTAAGCAGGAGATACACACGGCCACCTCCGCCGGGACCAAGTGCTCACCACGTTCGATTGGGATTCCCTGCCATGAAAGTTCCATGAGACCCTACACCTGAGTGGTCCACAAGCGCATCTGCGATGGATGAAAGGCCGCAATGACGATGTAATGCCTCTTAAATTGGTCGAAGATGCCTATGTCCGACGCGCGCTGCGTCAAACACCCAGTACTCACCCTGGCTCGGTGGGGGTGCAGTGACTCATGCGGCACGACGCCCCCCTGTTAGCCAGCATGCTCTGCATCTTCAGGATCTCTGCGTCGAAAATGGGGTGCTGAAAGGAGGCAAGATGTCTCACATACACACACAGACCAAGGCCAGGGCACAACGTGTGAGCTTTACGTCCATGATGAGGTCGAGAACTGCCCACCGGGGATCATGGGAGATGGGTACCTCCCAGCACGCAACGCATGTGCATACCCGACCCCGCTGGCAGAGGATAACCCCTCGACTTTGCATCCGCGCAACACGCAGTTCCAGCCGGGAGCAGGGAGCAATCGATTTTCTCACAGGAGGAGGGACGAGATGGATCCCAATGACAAGGATCCCTTCCCAAGGGCGACCTTCGTGGGGAAGGCCCCTACGAAGCAAGCTGGGCGGATGATCAACCCGGCCTGGAGGCTGGCGGGATCCAATCATCCGTATGCGCCATTTACAGGGAATCCCCTGATGTGGCAAAGCTACGTGTATGACGACGCTTCCACGTACGCCGGGGGTCTACCTGAGCTGCCATGTACATGGGCTGTGGGGACACTCTTTGGGAGGCAAGCTCGCTCTCGGGTTCGACCTGGAGACCGGAGATGTTCATTGAGCTGCGAGTTTTCTTATACCACGATCCTAGCATGCATGCAGGTACGAAGGCTTGATGGAGCTCAACATCCCTCACAACGTTGGAGTGATGAGCTTTGGCACATTTGGAGGCGGTGGCATCGGGAACACCAAGCTGGGAGATCGGTGGGTGGTCTCTCTGCGGCAGGGTATAGTGTTGGAGAGCAGACGTGTTGTTTTCGGGCCTGTAAGCGGCCATGATGGGTGCCATCGGGGTGCTACACCCCCTGGAATGGTCGGTGGTAGTGCCCGGGTGGTTCAACTTAGCTGACTTGACCTGAGGGCTGAGGATTCGTCGCGGCGTGGCTTGCATGTAAACCTCCCCCTCCCTTGAATGCCTGGCGCAGGTATGAGGGCGATTTTGAGTCTGGCTGGGCGCATGGCATGGGCCAGTACACAGCCGCGGATGGCCACATCTATCGTGGCGAGTATTCCATCGGCCGGCGCCAAGGGTGAGAGCGAGGGCGAAGAGTGCAGACCAGGGGAGCATCAGGGGGGTCACCTCGCAACTTGGAAGGGTGGCGGTGGTTGCGTGCTTCAGAGCATGCGCTGGGCTCACGTCTCCCCCCCCCAGCCAAGACATCGTCTCTGGCAGTCCTCTCAGCCTCTGATCCACCAGGCCGCTGCCATGCTTGCCTGCAACACGGGCCCCCTCTCTTCGACTCCTCCTAACGCTCAGGTGTGGCATAGAGCAGGACATCAACCCCTACCTCAAGCGTGTGATGGCTGGGGAGGATCCGGTGGAGGCGTGGCAGCAGACGGCCCCCGGCATCATCTCCAATGCCCGCCTGGGAACCTGGGTGAATGACTACTTCCGCTCCGGCCCGGACCCCGAGGGCCGGTACTGCTCGCTGGAGGAGATCATGTGAGTGAAGAAAGGGGGCTTGGCGGATCGGGGGGCGGGGGGATGCGGCAGGCTCATTGTTTTGGGAGCCCGGGCGTTGTTCTCAGGCCCGCAGGCTGGATCTTGACGAGGCCAAGGAGCACTGGTGGCAGCCAAGCCCTTGGCCTCCTGTGGCAGGACTGGTGCAGCGGCATGGCAGCCGGACGGGAGTTTGGTGCGGGGTCACCTCCGCGCCCGACCCCCAGAATCCTCGACCAGCCCACCCCACGGTGCCGCGTCGCAGGGGGACCGTGCAGGAGGTCCGCGGCGTGGTGGCCAAGGCCCGCATGTTCCAGCACAAGCCGGACGGGGAGGTGACCGTGCGCATGATGCAGGACGCGGAGGGGAAGCCGCTGCCGCTGATGCAGGACCCGCTGCACTACCCGCACGCCACCGGCTTCCTGGCCCCCGGCCCCATGGGCCAGTGCTTTGCCATCCCGGCGTCCCCCCTCCTGCGCCGCCAGATGGCCCAGGCCCAGCGCAACGCGCGCCGCGTGTGGGACCGGTACAACCTGGACTACGACTTCGTCCCCGGCACGCCCCTGGCCCGCGGCTTCCCGCTCTGGAAGCAGAAGCGTGTGCACTACGAGGTGGCCGACGCGCTGGAGGCGCGGCACGAGCGCCAGAGCGTGCGCAGCGGCGAGGCGCGCTGGGCCGCCAAGGCGCGCGGCGACGGCAGGAAGCGCGGCAAGGGCGGCGACGGCAGGGGCGGGCGGCGCGGGAGGAAGGCGCGCGGCGGCGGCGACCTGCTGGCCTCCGTGCCCTACGACGTGCTCGCCGCCGAGCTGGCGCCCGGGTGGCAGCCGCCCGCGCCCGGCCCCGCGCTGGCGCCGGCCGGCGCCACGGCCGGGGAGGGCCCCGCGCCGCCCTCGCTGCTGGCCAGCCTGAGCCTGGGCCTGCGCGGCGCGGGCGCGGTCTGGGGCTCGCTGGCCACGCGGTGTGCCGCGCTGCCGCGGCCGGGCCTCGCGCGGCCGCGGCCGTCCTGCGGCGCCGCGGCGCAATGTTGAGAGGGCTCGCGTGCCGGGCACCCCTTGTCCCCTTGTCTGTACGGATCCTCAGCCAGCGCCAACCAGGGCTGGTTCGCACGCCTCGGTACCAGTTGCGGGGGGGGGTATTGGGTAGGGTGGTACAGGGGGAGTGGGGTAGTAGCAAAGCAAGGGGGGGTCCAAGCGGGCATGAGCCTTGGGAGAAAGGAGGCATGGGGTTTTCAGCAAGCTCAGAAGAAGCCAGTAAAAGAAGGACCCTACAGGGCCTATGGCATGCGCCGTGCTGACGTGACAGCAATCCAGCATCAGCGGCACACTGAAAGGGTGCTCGGGGTGGGCGGATGGAAGGCCCCCCCCCCGCCCCACGCATGCACCAAGCAACCCGCCTCAGCTCTTGGCGTGCTTGGTGAGCCACGTCAGGGTGACGTCGATGTTGGACTGGCGCTTGCAGGATATGCTGTACACGCACACCTCCCGCCCCTTGATGGCCTGCAGGGTGTGAGTGTGCGGGGGGGGAGGGGGGCGGGGGATGCTGGGGTCAGGGCAGGAGTGGTGGGAGGTGCAGGCCCAGGCTCCAAAACGTCAGGAGCCCTGAAGCCTTGCTGCAAGATTTCTCTCCCCTTCCTCCCCAAAACAAAAAGCCATACCTCCAGTTCCAGCTTGGCGGTGAGCTCTGCTGCGGACAGGGCCTCCGGCAGGTCGTTCTTGTTGCCCAGGACTAGGAGCGGGATGCCGGCCAGGCTGGGCCGGCCCAGCAGCTCGTGCAGCTCAACGCGCGCCGCCTCCAGCCCATCCACGTCGCCCGAGTCGACGACAAAGACGATGGCCTGCACGCCACGGCAGTAGCGCTCCCACATGGACCTGAACCGGGTCTGGCCACCCAGGTCCCATAGCTTGATGGTGATGCCGCCGCGTGTGACCTTGCGCATGTTGAAGCCGACGGTGGGCACCATGTCCTCCGCTAAGCTGCCGGTGGTGAGCACGTTCACCAGGGAGGTCTTTCCCGCGTTCTGTAGCCCCACCAGGGAGAGCTCCATCTCCTTGGTGAAGAAGAGGCTGGGGGGAGGGATGGGAGAGGCAAGGGGGGAGGGGAGGGGTGGGATCTCAGGCGGCCAAGGTTGTGTCACCCTAGAGCCCCATCAAGCCGTGATCGGTGCATGGAGGACGCTGTGATCGGTTTGACAAATTGGGGGAAAGGGAGTCACGATGTCATACCCCAGGAGTACGCCAGAAAGGAAAGTCTCCCGCCGAGTTCTCAGAACCAACAAAAAGGAACCCCGCACGGCCCCTCCCTCGGCCAGTCCCTCCACACATCGCCGACTCCGCCAACCTTCGGATCCAGTCCATGAGACCCTGCCACCAGCTCGCCATCGTGCGTGCACGTCTCGGAGACCCAGTAAGTGTGGGAATGTGCAGTATGGGACGGACTCAGTCTTCCGTAAGTCCTACCCACCTTCCTACACCCTGGGGGGCGGTGATCAGTGGATGCAGCTTATAGGTTTGAACAGTGTTCGGTGGATGTTATCTGGCATCGACCATGCCAGTGCAAGGGCCGGGAGGGACGTGCTGCTTGGCTCCCCCAAACCTGTGCTGTGTCGCATGTCACAATTTCTTCCGGGTGAATCAAAACAGGAATCTGCTCCCTCGCACACCTGTGTCGACAGCAAACCTCAGCTGGGAGATGTAATGTGTTGCAGCCGATAAGCTAGGGGCACTTATGTGCTCTGCGGTGGTGTACGGGCAACGCCCCGCCCTGGCTGCAACACGACCCTCGAGCAAGTGGACCATCCGCTTTTCCACCTTTGGCGCATCAATGGCCCAGACAGGCCAAGTTTGGCGGCATGGCAGTCTCCCTAAACCTTTGAGAGACGCCCATGGTGAGAAGGGGAGCGTGCATGAGTTCCAAACCTCCACACCCGACACACGGGTTCGGAGTCTTCAAAGGACTCAAACCTGCCACGCTCTGAATAAACGCTTGCCTCTTTATTACACATGCAGGCCATCCCAGGCTCTTCGGTTCGCAGGTTCCCCGATCAGGGCGTGCAGTGACGATGAGAGCCCGGGGTGCCGTGGCCTCTACAGACATGCAAGCCATGGGCCTGCCCGCCCCTCCCAAACGCATCTGCATCCTGGTGGAACCCTCCCCCTTCACCTACGTGTGTGGCTACATGAACCGGTACCGCAACACCATCCGGTACCTGAAGGAACTGGGGTGTGAGGTGCTCATTGTTACCCCGGGCAAGGTGAGGCCTGGAGGGCGCGGGGACTTCCAGGACGTGCGGCACGTGCCGCACTGTGCTTGACCGAGTGTTTGTCCAGACGGTGCCTGGGCTTGCCTGTGCATCCCTGCAGCGTCACATCCTCACCCGAGGCTCCCATTGCCACCTTTGCGCAGAGCGTCGCCTCCACCGACGACTCCCAGCGCCAGCCTGAAGAGTTCTGCGGGGCCAAGGTGGTGGAGGCCATGTCCTTTGCCTTTCCCTGGTATGCAAAGCTGCCGCTCACCTTTGGGCTGTCCCCACGCATCTACAAGGAGGTCAAGTGCGTTCCGCGGGCAATTGTGTGTGTGTGTGGGGGGGAGGGGTTGTGAGAGTGAGAGCAGTGGGGAAGGCAGTCGCTTGAGCTACCAGACCCCTGAAGCGCTTGAGGTGTGTACTGTGTGCTGGCGACCACTGCCCATGTGGTTTTAGTTCGGAGTCTGTCCAGACCATGCTTTGCTGTAGCTTCCGCCACGGCCTCTCCTGGCTTTGCCGATCCCGATTCACTCAAGCCTTCAACTCCCACCCTGTAACACGCAGGTCCTTCCAGCCCAACATTGTGCACTGCACCTCCCCCGGCACCATGATCCTGGCCGGCCTGCTTTACGCCCGTCTGCTCAAGGTCCCCTTGGTCTACGCCTACCACACCCACGTGCCCGACTACATGCCAAGGTACTACGGGGGGGGGATGATCGACACCATGGCTGTTTGCGGGCCAGGGTCATGGGGGGGTGGCATCCCCGCAAGCCTCTGGGGTTTGCCTCGGGACCCTGGGCGAGCCCTGAAGAAGCCGCTTGCTCTCCGCCTCGCACCCTGGCGTGCAAGTGCCCCTGCACGGACACCCTGCCCCACCTGCGCCGATGGCGCAGGTACAACATGCAGCTGCTGGTCCCCGCGCTGTGGCGGGTGCTGCAGTACTTCCACCGAGCAGCGGCGCTGACCCTGGTGACCTCCGGCGTGATGAAGGGGGTGCTGGAGCGGGCCGCGGTGGCGCCCCCCGCCGCCATCCAGGTGTGGAAGAAGGGCGTCTGCTGCGACACCTTCAACCCGCGCTTTGCCAGCGAAGAGGCCCGCCGAAAGATGCTGGGAAGCCATGGCGAGGGGCCCCTCCTGCTCTGCGTGGGCCGGCTGGGCGTGGAGAAGAACCTCACCTTCCTCAAGGTGGGCTCCCATGTTGAGGGGCAAGGGAGGGGGTGGGGGAGAGGGGGACGAGCGCTGGTGATGCCGGCGGGCCTGTGCAAGGGCTCGTCGACTTGCATCCTTTGCGACGTGAGTCGAGGAATCCTGAATGTTGAAGCTCTACCGGCTGACAGCCCCTTCTGCCCCCTCACGCCTCGACTCACCTCTGCCTCACCCCCGCACTCCACACCTCACAGGACGTGCTCAAGGGCGTGCCCGGTGCACGCCTGGCGCTCGTGGGCGACGGGCCGGAGCGTGCAGCGCTGGAGGCGCACTTTGCCGGCACCGCCACGACCTTTGTGGGCATGCTGCACGGCGCAGAGCTGGCCGCCGCCTACGCCTCGGCAGACGTCTTTGTCATGCCCTCCGAGAGCGAGACGCTGGGTGAGTGAGAGGTGGTGTCCAGGTGGAGGAACTGGATGGAAAGGGGTGCGTGCTGATGCGGCTCCTGACAGGCTCGGGCAAGGGGCCATGACCCAAGGCCAATGCCCATGCGAGTGTGTCAGGTTCCGCAGCCAAGGCCAACCCCTGTCTCTCCTTTGCACTCATGATCGACAGGGTTTGTGGTGCTAGAATCGATGGCTTCGGGGACGCCCGTCGTGGCAGTGGAGGCTGGGGGCATCCCGGACATCCTCTGCAAGCCTGGGGTGACAGGGTTCTTGTACCGATCTGGGGACGTGGCAGCGGCTGTGGCGGCTGTGCAGAAGCTAGTGGCTAACGACCAGCTCAGGTGCGGGCCTTGTGGGCCACGTGTAGGGAATGTGCGGTGCCCGCAAAGGGCTGGACAGGGTGGGGCAAACTGTGATGGTGAGGAGATGAGGTCTGTTTTCAGAAGACACTGACGAGACAGGCGCCCAGTACCCGTCACCGCTGTAATACCAACACCCCTTCCATTCACGCATGCAGGGCCCAGGTGGCCGCCGCCGCCAGGGAGGAGGTGGGCCTGTGGGATTGGAGGGCAGCCACGCAGTACCTGCTACAGTATCAGTACCCCATGGCCATCGCCGCTGCGGCAGCGGCGGGCCTGGGGCGGAAACAAGCCGCGCTGGCTGCGGGACCGACGCCCGCACTCGCTTGACCCAATGCTACTGCTCTGTATACTGACCTTTTGTATCGAGGCCACGCACTTGTTTGCCGTGCAAATGTTGGTGACAGTGTTTCGACGCCTTTCCAGCGCTCCTCAGGCCCCTTTTGCGCTCTGACGTTTTTCGGCCTGAACCTTGATTCAGCTGTTGCAATACCAGTTTGACACTCAAAGCAAATGGAAGTGGGGTATTTGCATGCTTTGGGTCATCAGACAATGGGAGTGCAGGGATTTCATAACAATCAAGGAGGATTCATCGGCCGTCATCCATGACCCCAGATGCGCATCAGAGGGACACCGCCTTCCACACAGCTCCCGGCCCGGTGACACTCCCGTCCTCCCATGCCACGACCTCTGTGAGGAGCGTTTCCTTGACACAGCTGCCATCCTGCTCATACACCACGCTGTGCTGCCCTGTAGTGCCATATGACATAACAGCGCTTGAGCAGAGCAGGCCTCACAGTGGAGACATGATACGCTCTTGTCCCTGCAATTCCCTGATGTACGGTTCCCCTTTCCCTCTCGATGTACAAACAGTCGAAATCCCGAACTCATCCCTCTCAAACACTGGCACCCACCGCTTGCAGCGTCGTAGGCGTCGATGCGCCCCCTGTACATGCTCCCCTTGCTGCTGCCGGCCTCCTCCACCCACCACACCCACACCTGCCGCCCGACGGCCGCTGCCGCTGAGCAGGGCGCCATTTTTGTCGTGCAGGCAGGCGGTGCGTTGCCTGTTGGGCCGCCAGGACGCCAGTCTGCTTCTGGCTCGGCGGCTGCCCGCGAGGCATCATCCTCGTCGCCAGACTGTGTTGAGCTGGGAGGCGCATCAGTATGCTCGCTTCCCGGGCAGATGCCCGATCCAGCCTCCACTGTTGCCTCCCTGTGGGTGAGCGTCCAAAGGGGAAGATTGGCGCCATGCTCGCAGTCTTGAAGCTCTCCGGCAGGCTGTAAAGAGTGATGCGCAGTCTCCCTCTCCCGACTGTACAAGTGTGGCAGGCGTGCACGGGCAGCTGCCCACCCATGTATACCGCCAGGCCATCCATCATCCTCTGGCACCTGCACATAACGCACCGCTTGAGGAGACGGGCATGGCGCATGGCCACTGCCTTGTCCGTTCGCCCGGGGAGAAGCGCTGCGATGGCAGCCCACTTGACACGTCCATTGGGCTGGAAAGGGGGGAAAGGTGTCATTGGAGAGGTGGGGTGAGACAGGGATGGAGCTTTGCGAGGGATGATGTAGGGCTGAGCAAGACCTGATGTGGCTGACATGGTAACTTTGGAATGATGCCGAGGGGTTTTGTACTCAAGGGCAGGCAGTGAAGACAGCAAACCTTGGTACCACATATTCCTGCCCTGCGCAGACACTCACTCACCCGTCTGACCAGGTGAGCCTGTTTGAGGATCGTAGCGTCCTCCTGCATGTATATGCGCGTGAATAGGGATCAAGGAGGGTCATATGGTGCTCCCCCACCACGGCGCTCTGTCCAGTCAAGACTGTGCTACGATATCCCAAAATTCCGGGTGTGCAGCGCAAAGCATACACCACGCACCCCTGACCCCCGATTCCCGTCCGCCGGCTCCATGCACCTCGGCAGTGAATGGAGCGGTGCTGGTCACGTCCGGATTGAGCACGTTCATCCATCGTTCGCGGCACTGCACATCCGACCTGCCCGGCACCAGCCTTGCCACAGCCACCCACGTCTTGCCATGCAGGGCGATGGCCTGCTCGAGTGGGAGTAGGTGAAAAGTGGTTTAAAGAGTGCAGGGACAGACAAAACCCTGATGAATCCAGCGGGGTGTCTCACATCCCAGACCATTCTCCCACCCTGCCGTTCTGTTCAGGAAGCCGCCATCCCTATATAACACCACCAATGACGCGGACCCCAGCCACCCACCCGCTGCAGAGCGTCGTCCTCCGAGGCGGTCCACTTCCCCCTCCGTGGCGTGGCTGTGCCGCCACCCAAAGAGCCCCGCTGGGTGTGCCGTCGCCAGGCGTGCATAAGGCTCTGCCTGTCCCAGCCAGGCCCCATCTTCTCCGCCAGCATCTGCAGGGCAGATGGCGGGGGGAGGCACGAGTGACAGATCGTAGGGCCAGCATCACCAGGCGTGGGTTCCATGACGAGCTGAGGGGGTGGGCCTGGTCTGCAGACGTGAATCCCGACGCATGTGTGTGGTAAGGCCAATCAGATCGCACTCGATCACCTTCCACCGAGGACCGTGGCGCTGCATCAGCCGCGCCAGCAGTGAGAGCTGGTCCGGACTCAGCTCACCCCCCTGCCGCGCTGGGCCGGCAGAGGGCCCGGCCGTCCCGGCCTCCATGCCGGAAGGCACGGGTCCGGCCGCCCCCTCCTGACTCCTCGGCGCCGAAGAGGCCCGCCTCTCCAGCTCCAGCCACCGACGCAGGCTTGCGATCGCGGTGCGCTTCCCTCCCAGCTCAGCCGCCACTGCCGGCCACTGCATGGGTGTGGGCAAGGCACTCAGGCTGGTTGCTTGTGTACAGCCGAGCAGAGGATGACTCCTCATGTGGCAATCAGGGCTCCTTGAGGAGAACCCGACACCAGCATCTTGCAAGGAAATCATCCTCACAAGCAACGCCTCCCCCTCCTCAAGCCACAGCCAGTCGCCCGCACCTGGTGGACCCCGAGGCGGGCCACGGCATCTGCCAGAGCCGCGTCCTCCTCCGGCTCATAGGCATCGTGGCGCAGGCCGGGGCGCAGGCCGTTGACCCAGCCCAGGCGGCACCCCGACGCGCCCGACGCGACCCCCGCCCGCTGCTGGACCACCTGCCAGTCGCCGCGGTCAAAGGCCAGGGTGGCCGCCTCCACGCCAGGGTCGTCCAGGGTCAAAGCCTCCACGCCCGCGCACCGAGCCTGGATGTCCGCGGGGGTGAGGGGCTGGCCGGCCGCCAGCTCCGCCTCCACGGCCTCCAGCACGGCATTGGTGCGCTTCTCCTGCGCCGGGTGCCGGGTTCGGCGAATCCGGGGCATTCTCACGCGGGTCGAGGGACCGGGAGCGCGAGTGGCCACTCGCCCAGGGCACGCAGCGTCGACCACACGAGTCCTGCCACACAGCAGTGCCTCGACGGGTAGCATGCGGCCGACACCGTCCCTGGCCCCAGTCCGAGTTGCCACGCACCTGCACCAGCTGGATCACGGCACCCCGGAGCCGTGCGGCATCCTCCCTGGAGAGCGCCGTGGACGGGAAGGTGTGAGGCAGATACCGGTACACCGGTGCCAGCACGGCAGCCTCTGGGTGCAGCGGCGGCGGCTCGTCGCCCACCGCCCAGGCCCGGGATGGGACCGGGAAGGCCGGCTCCTGGGGGATGCAGGGGCAGGTTGTGGACGGGAAGCATCGAGCGGCAGGGGTTGGGGTGGGCTTCGTCAATCATACGCGTCCACCGCACAGCCTTGTCGGAACCTTGCAATTCCAGGGTGAACCCCGCAGCCAGTTACTGGTGTGAAGCACATGATACTCTCTCAGCCTCAGGCCCAAGCACCTTCAGGCCGCTGGAGGCGCTCCGCAGCGCCCCCGCCTGCCGCTTGCGAGCCCGGAGCGCGGCCACGCACGCCTCTGCATCTGCGTTCCTGGACGCCGCGCTCTCGATGGACTCCAAGAGCCGCCTCAGGCGAGCCTGAATGGCTCGGTTGGCCGCGAGCGCCGCTCGGAGGGCACCTGCACGAGGATGGCGCGCATCACCTGGCCAGGCACCAATTTCTGCTCCGATAGAAGGCGACTCGTGTTCCCTCCTATCTTCTGTGGAAGCATGACGTGCAAGTTGAGGCCCGAGGCGCAGGGTGTGGCGAGGTGGCAAGTCATTCACGATTCCCACAAGATGATGAAGAGGCTGCCCACCTGTCTCCGCAGGAACCTGCCGGCTCTCTGGCTCGATCTCCTCAGCACCACCAGCACTGGGGCTCTCGTCCGGAGATGCATCCCCACCGCTGGCTTCCACGGCGATGCGCCCGCCCTCCTGTGGAATGCCGGGCTATTGATCTAGTTTCTGACCCGCCACTGAGGGCAACAACGGCTTCGGCGCCGCTGCTGGACTCCATATGCGGTTGCCATCACAGCCCACCTCTCTGTACGCTTCTCCAAGTACACTGCGTAGGGCTGCCAGCTCATCTTGCAGTGCCTGCAGCTCATTGAGCTCTTCCTCGTCCTCACTGTCCTCCGAAGCTGAAGACGCGCCGGGCGACATATCGGAGCCTACCCAGGTTCCCGTAAATACATTGCCACGACTCCAAGGACCGTTGGACCATGTGAGCTTGTCTCCTCGGTGGCTTAGCGGTCGAACTGCGATCGCGCGATCTGGGGAGTGCCCGCCCGCGCGCGACCCTCGACTCCTGGCGGTTGAGTGTCCACCCGGAACATCACGCACCCACAAATTTTACACCGCACCATAATGTCGACTCGAGTATGTAGCGCATCAGTATGGTGATATGCGCCTTTGGGCGCCTGATAAACGCAAAGGCATGGCACTGCTGAAGCCGGTCTTTGCTGTCTTTGTCCTCATCTCGCTCGTCATCCTTCGCTCCTCACCCCTACGAATCTATGTGAGTGGACGTCGGGAAGGGGTGCGGGAGTCCAAATTTCATCAAATTCCAACACTTGACCTGATCACCCATTCGAATACGGCGCAGACCGAGGATGCACCGCGTGGTGTGCAGCACCGCGTTGGGCCTATCTCGCCGGTGGAGTCGACATACACGGTGGGCTGTCGACCCTCCCCTGCAGGGTCCAGACACCAGATCTGGGACCATTGTTGCGCATTGAACTTGATCTGGAGGTGATCTGGCCACCCTTCACCCTGGATCTGTTCACCTCCCTCCCACACAGTGCTCGGAGGAGCACCCGGATTTCCCCGACCAGCGCATGTGTGTGTTCTCCAACCTCCTCATCGTGAACCAGACACTTCACTATGTGAGTAGCAAGCAGGAGGAGCTGCCTCCCATCTTCATCAGCTGGGAAAAGGTGTATGAGGGCGACCAGCACCTCGCCATCAGCATGACCCAGCCAGGGAATCTGCCCCTCACTCTCTGGAGGGTGAGGGGGAGGAGAGACTCGGAGGGGGATGGGCAGTATCAAACGGGGCACAAGATGCCAGACCAGCCTAAAGGGTCCTGTGGTGCTCTCAACATCCCGGCAAACATTGGTTAAAAGGTGTGGTGCAGGTCTCCCCAATCCCTGTACATATTCGCCCACGCCAGGAAGTGGAGGTGGTTCGCAGGGCCGGTCTCTTTCACCAGCAGCACCCCCTGAACTACTACCACCTTTTCACCGAGATCGTGCCTACCATGCACTACTCCATCTGCCGGGCCCTGGGCATATGCACGCATGAAGTGAGTCTCATGAGGTTGTGGCGTGGCTGCTGCTGCTCTGCCGGCACCACGTTGCCCAACCATTGCTGTCGCCCACCATCTGCAAACCCCGGTGCGGCAGGCGTCGCAGGACCTGCGGCTGTTCTGGGTGAACAAGTCCGGGGTCAACCACCCCAAGGGCTATGTCTTCAATGCGCCGCAAGCCATCGTGGACCTGCTGCAGTGCATCAGCCCGCAGCCCGTCCTCAACCTGCAAGACACCGGGTCGCGGGTGAGTCGGCGGTGCGAGCTGTGTGGGTGTTGCAGCGTCCTGGCAGGCCTGCCCTGCTTTGTGATGGGGACCCCGTGTGGTATCGGCTCAAGAACGGGATCCCTGCCAGGCACATGTGCTGGAGGATGTGCATATGATAAAGCCTGGACCGATGAATGGTGCTCAAGGGTACCCTTCCCCCCCCCCTCCCTACCACCAGCCGATCCTGATGGAGAAGGCGGTGGTGGGCCTGCCCCGCAACGTCCGCTTCTACCACCAGAAGAAAGAGGAGTGGCAGGCCAGGTTCAAGGACCCGCCCGCCCTCAAGTACATGAAGCATTACCGGGAGCAAGTGGCCGCCTGCCTCAACCATGACTTTGTCAACGAGCGGGTGCGGGCTGCTTGGCTGCAGGGCCTTGACCGATGGCGGCTTGCCTCTGGACCAGGGCGCCAGCGAGTTTTGCATTCGCTGCTCGAATCGTGCATGCAGCGATCCGCGGGTACTACTCCTGTTTTCTGCTCCCCGCGTCCTTGCCCCCTCCCCCACACAATTCTTCCCTCTTCCAAACTACCTCCTCCCTCCCCAACCACCCCAGGCGCCGACCGACCCGGTCCGCATCACCATAGTGAACCGGCACTACGAGGCGGGGCGGTCGCTGCTGAACGCGGAGACCATTAAGGACCACATCCTGTCCCTGCCCTCCGTGCGAGAGGCGGGACCGGAGCGGGTGGTGGTGGAGGTGGTGTACCTCAAGGGCACGCTGCGGGAGCAGGCGGCCGTGGTCTGGAACAGCTCGGTCTACATCTGGGCGCATGGCGCCGCCATGGCCCACGTCTTCTTCCTGCCGCGGGTGGGTGGCACGGGGCATGTGGAGGGAGCATGGGGGTTGTGGGAGCTCCTCCCCCGCCAAGCATTGCGAGGGCCAAGTCGGCAAACCAAGAATTGTGCGCTGGTTTGGTGCGCCCACGTTTCCCCTTCGACCACCTCTGTCCGGTTCGGTCAACTGATGGCGCAGGCGCTCGCACCCCTGCCCCGTCATTGCATGAGTGCCCCCGGTTTCACACTTCACACCCTCCACCCTCATGCAGGGGGCGCATGCCGTGGAGCTGGTGCAGTGGGCTGTCAAGGATCCCCACGACCAGCATGTTTGGGTGCAGGGCATCCGGAAGGCCTTCGACATCGACATCCAGCTGGGGGTGGTGACCAACGACGACCGCACCAAGGTCTTCTTCAACTACGATGTGCGCTGTGGCAGGCGCTTTGGTTTGGAATTGGCGACGGAGCAAGTCCTGCACACACATCCCCACGCAGGGGCCTGCCTGCCCGCGCCGGGCCGAGCATGCTGAGATGCCTTCCTGTGATCCTGCTGCACCGACTGTGGTGCGCAAGCCCATCACCTCCCCCCCCCCTCCCCCATCCTCCCCTCACAACCCTTGCAGGTGATCCGAGCCCCGAACTCCCAGTACCACCGATTCAACGACTCGGAGAAGGTGGCGTTGCTCGAGAACCTGACCTGTCCCGAGCAGCCATATGCCAATGGCGGGGAATGCTTCGGCTGGTTCCATTGGGGCATGTCCCTTGTCCTCAAGTTTGACCTCCTGAGGCCACAGGTGGTGGCGGCCCTGAAAGCACTCCGCCCCTGATCCCCCTTCTGTGAGTGAGCGCACCCGACCCACCATGCCCGTCCATCTTGGACGACATTGACCTGACACGTTTTCTCTGCTCACTCTCCCTGTACTCCGTGGGCTCCTCGCCCGGCTCGCCATTGCCTGCCCCAATCACCTGTAGTGTCCCGTGAATTTGCAATGCCTTGCACAACAGCTCAGACGTCGTGATATATCCCAATTGGATTGAATGTAAAGCCGACGAGACTGCTTTGGGTACGGGTAATTTTATTGAGCAGTCTAGCTCCCAAGAGCGTGTCTTCCGTCGAGTACAAGAGTGGGTCGATGTAAAGACAAGGGCGAGTTGTAGGGTAGTATCACCACCCAGACCAGCAACGACAGTTCCCTGGGAACCGCCGGGTTTGAGCACAGATCTCAATGGATCCAAATGCTATACTATCGATGCAAGCCGTCCCATGAGCGGGGTAACGGCGGCCGCCCCCATCCGCCACCATGGCCGGTATTGGTGGCCTGCTGGACAGCCTACGTGCCGACGTATCTCTAGGGACCCGGCCCGCTGCGGGGCAGGAGGGCGATGAAGAAACGTACATTACCGCCGTCTGGGATGCGCTCTGCAGGCATCGGCATCTGGAGACCATCCTGAACCAGTTGCTAGACCGGAGTGTCCCAGGGGCCTGTCCGGATCACGAGCGCGCCCTGCGCCACAAGGACGCCGGCAACTCCTTCTTCAAGGCTGGGCTGTACGAGGACGCAACGAAAGAGTATGACGAGTGCCTGCACTGGCTGGACGCTCGGGCCTGGCCCGTCCAGGCCGCCCAGGCCTACTCCAACAGGGCCCTTTGCTGGCTGAGGCGGGGGCAGGCCACGGCGGCCGAGGAGGATGCCGGCCAGGCCCTCACCCTGGACCCAGCCAATGCCAAGGCGGCCTTCCGCCGGTCCAGCGCCCGCATGGCCCTTGAGGACTGGCCGGGGGCACTGGTGGATGCGCTGGCAGCACAGGCATCTGCGCCCGGGCCGGATGTCGAGGCGGCCGTGGCCAGATGCAGGACGGCTGTCGGAGGGGTAGAAAACATGGCCAGAGGTGGTGCTCCGGCCTGCGCTGAGCGTGCTTCGGGGCCTGACACTGATGGGAGCCTGAGGCAAGCAGCGGCCAGTCCCGCCCCGTCCCAGCCTGCTGTCGGGGGCAGGCAGGCGCAGGATCCTCGCCTCGGCCGAGAGCTGGTCGCCACGAGGCAAGTGTCCCGTGGGGAGTGCGTACTGCGTGAGGCACCAGCAGCCTGGGTGCTGGGTCGTGCTGCCAGCCAGGAGGTAAGGCACAGTGGGGGAAAGAGGGTAATAGAACTGGCATCGCCGTCATCAGCAGGTTGTTTGGAGGGGCTGAAAGCCTGGAGTCGCCACTCCTTCGTCTCCACAAAGAGGCAGGACGTCACCCTCCCCAACCCCAGTCCTCACCCACCAGGGGGCATGCATGACCGCTCCTCCCTCCTCTTCTTTCCGTCCGTCTGCAGCGCTGCGCACGCTGCGGCACGCTGCTCGGGCACCCCCCCAGGCGCGCCGTCCACCCCTCGCCTCGCGTGCCCCCTGGCCCTGTTCTGCACGCCCCGCCTCGCCGCACTGGCCACCCTTTCCACCAGGCGGGCGGGCGGGAGTGCGGCCGCGCGTGGTCCCGCCTGCTGCCCGCCAACTCCCTCCTGGCGCTCAGGCTGGTGCTGACGCAGCGGGGGCGTGCCCGCGCCGCAGGCCAGCGCGCTGGCCGGCCTGGCCTGCGGCACGCACCTGTTCAGCGCCGAGGAGAGGCTGGTGGCGGCTGCGGCGGCCTGCCTGGCCGCGCTGTGCTGGGCCGGGGCCGAGGGCAGGAGCCTGAGGGCCGAGGACGAGGCTCCACTCCTCGGCCTGGCGACAGCAGTGTTCCGCGCCTCGGGCCAGGTGCGGCTGAATGCCTTTGGGCTGCACCCACCCTGGAACTCGGGGCGGGACACGGCCTATGCCCAGGCGGTCTACCCCACCGCCAGTCTGGCAAACCATGCCTGCCGGCCGAGCATCTCCGTATACTTTGATGTGAGGCCTGTGGTGGGAGAGGGTGGGTGTGTTACCCAGGAAGATCAGGGATGGGTGGCCAAAATCCTGGGAGCCAGGTTGTACTGTGCTACGTTTCAAAAGCCCAGATGAGGTCCGTGCACGCTCCAGTCTTTGGCGAGGGAGCGCCGGATCTCACTCATCTCCGGTACCGGTGCTGGGTGCATGCATTACTCGCTTGGGAATTCGGTGCAGCAGCACCATGCTGTTTGCTTACAAGGGTCTCTCCCCCTGGACCCCCCTGCCTTCCATCCCAGGGACTGACTCTCTGCATGAATGCAGTGGCTGCAACCTCAGCTGGCACGCCGCTCTGGCACTGCTATGGCGCCAGCGCGGCAGCCATGAGCCGGCCGCAGCGCCGGGCCATCCTGGAGGGCACCTACGGCTTCCGCTGCGCCTGCCGGGACTGCGTGAATGGCAGCGAAGAGGAGGACGCCGAGCTCACGGGGCTGCGCTGCCCCTTCACCCCCGGCTGCACAGGGTCCGTGCTGGTTCCCACCCGCCTGCCCGCACGCCTGACCTCCGCGTGGGAGGTTCCTGCCGGGAGCGGAGTTTGCAGCCGATGCAGGAAGGATGGCACCGATCCAGCTCACCGGACCAGCCTCGAGCGGGCAGTCGGGGCGCTGGCGGGCGTGGCCCGCCAGGTGGAGGCACTGGAGCTCCACATGGCGGGGCTGGCGGAGAGAGGGGCCTGGACTCACCCCGAGGTGGATGAGGCGGTCCAGTCGCTGCGCGAGGGATTGCAGGTGGGCGGGAAACAGGTGGCTGCGGGAGGTGTTGTGGGAGGTGAGTGCTCCGCTTGCACGCCTCAACACCCATGGCCAATGACTGGCATCTGCGCTGAGCCAGCCGCCAGGGCTCTCATTACCCTGCAAGTCACGTAAGAGGGCCATTAACGTCCAGGAGAGATCCCTGTTGAATACTCTCTGACATCCCCACCGTCCCCGCGCCCCCATCCAGGTGCACTGGCGATGCCTCCCCCGCCGCAGCCTCGCCAGCGTGCCCCTGCTCAAGTACCTGGCGCGCTTCCACCTGGCCCGCGGCGAGCGCGGCGACGGCACGGCGGCCGTGCTGTGCACGCTGAGCACCCTCAGGGCCCGCTTCCCCCGGGAATCCTCAGAGGGCGCCGCTGCCACGGCCGAGGCGGCGGCGGCGCTGGAGGCGGTGCGTGGCGCGACGGGGGCCGGTCCGACATCACCCGCGCTCAGGCGCCACGCCTACCTGGAGGGCACGGGCCTCGGCGGCCGGGCAGCCGAGGCCCTGCTCCATGAGCTGGAAGACGCTCGCAGGCTCCCTGATGCGACGTCGGAGCTGGCGGTGTGGTTTGGAGAGGGGGGGGCAGGGGCCCTGCTGGACCACATCCGCGCCCTAGTGGGGCTCTCTCCTCATGCTCGAGCCACAAGCAGAGCTGGAGACTTTGTCTGACACCCGACAGCCGCGACATCAGTTGACAAGCTTTCCATACGCAATGAAAGCTTTGCAGAGTGACGACCGCAGACCCTGGAACGCGATATCACAGCCGAGGCCGGTATCCCCCATGCGTAGACATGCACAGCGAGGCACAGTGAAGAACAGCAAGGCATGCACACAACCACTTGGATCACGCGCCGTCGCAAAACTCCTCCAGTGTGGCCCGCAGCTCCGCCGCGTCAAACTCCGAGGTGATTACGCAGCCGCCGAGGGGGCCCTTGAGCAGGATGAGGCGCAGCGTGCCGTCCACCACCTTCTTGTCCACGCCCATGAAGCCCATGAACACCTCGGGCGTCATGCCCTGCGGCGGTGGGGATGGTGTTGTGCAGGGTGAGGGCCGGGGATGCACAACCAGCAGCATCCATGGTCTTTGCCAAGTCATCACAGTCCTGCACAAGGGCAATCGATACTTCACCTGCCGCCCATGAGTAGGTCCATCGGCTTCCCCCACTCTCAACACAGCCCCAGGCCGCCCACCTTTGGTGGCCTGGTGGGCAGCCCCGCCGCGGCAATGAGCGCCGTTGTCCTGCCCTCCAGCGCGGCGTCTATCCAGCCCAGCCGCCGGCTCAGGTCTGCAGCCATCACCGTGCCGGCTGCCACCGCCTCCCCGTGCAGCCACGCGCCGTAGCCGGCGGCCGCCTCGATGGCGTGCCCAAACGTGTGGCCCAGGTTGAGCGTGGCACGCACGCCGCCCTCCCGCTCGTCGGCGGCCACCACCTCGGCTTTGTTCTCGCAGGAGCGCCGGATGGCATGTGTCCACGCCTGTAGAGGGGGTTGGGATTGTGGGGCGGCAAGTGATGCATGGTCAGCAGGTGCAGCCTGTGCGCATCCTTGTGCCTGCCCGAGGCAGAAGCGTGTTGCGGCAAGAGGTGCCCGTCGGAGGGTGTGGCCTTCGCCCCGTGTCCTCCAACCCGCCCCAAAAGTCGACCCCCCCCACCCTTCGAAGGCACCTGGGGGTCCCTGGCCAGGAGGCGAGGCATGTTGGCCTCCAGCCACTCAAACAGCTCTGCATCCCTGATCAGGCCATACTTGATGATCTCTGCAGATAGGGAACAGGGCCAGCAGGAGCGTGATGGCAATCGTGATGACTAAACATTGCGTACCAAGGGCATACCTCCTCTGCCTGCCGTGCACTGGCACCACACGGCAGCCTCAGACAATACGAGGAAGACTTAGACCTTGACGCAACAAGTCCGGCGCGCATCCAGCCCTCCGGCTGCCATGTCACCAAGGCTTGCAGCCATGACCTGGATTCCAAGGCAGGCATCTCAACCCCTCAGATACCCGCCCCGCCTATCACCCGTCGTTCACAATCATCCCTGAACCTGAGATGCCAGAGGCCAGCTCCCGGGCGGGCAGGGTGTCCAGCGCTTTTGTGTCGATGAGGACGCACTGTGGCTGGTGGAAGGCGCCGATCATGTTCTTTCCCAGGGGGTGGTTCACGCCGGTCTTTCCACCCACTGACGAGTCGACCTGGGCCATCACCGTCGTGGGAATCTGCAGGCCGAGGAGAGTAAGGGGGTGAGTGAAGTGCCTCACAAGGCACACGCCAGTGCATGGGATCGAACAGACGCAGTACCGCCAGCGCACCTGGACAAAGGCGACGCCTCGCTGGTAGGCGGCCGCCGCGAAGCCCGTCATGTCGCCGATCACGCCGCCTCCAAGGGCGACAAAGGTGGTGTTGCGGTCCAGCCTGACGCCGAGGTGAGGGGTGGACGACTTGAGAAGACGGCAAACACAGCGCGCACAGCGTGACGAATCCTCGCAGGCGATGCTGCCCACTGCAGTGCAGCGCCTGGGCATTCGAGGCGCGGGCAGCACAGGCACGCCCGGCTCGCACTCTCGGGCACAATGGGACTACGACCCCAAGCAGCCATTGACTCCATGCCCCTGTCCGACCCACCTGGACTGGAGTGCCTTGTCCCACACCCTCTGCAGCACCTCGATGCTCTTGTACTGCTCGCCATCGGGCAGCACAACGTGCTCCACCCGGATCCCGCTGTCCCCGCCATGCAGCGCGGCCAACGTGGGCTCCAGGTACTCCTTGGCCACCGTGTCGTTGGTGACCACCAGGGCGGAGGAGCCTGCGATGTGCTGGCGCAGCAGGGCGCCCTTCTGCAGGAGCCCGGCCCCGATGTAGATGGGGTAGGTGCGCGTGCCCAGGTTCACCTCCACCGTCTCCATCGGCCCCGCCTCGACATGGGGAGGTGCGTGGACTGCCTGCGAGGCCTGGAAGCATCCAGGATGGTGATGATGCGATGGTTTGGTCTTGCCATGGCCCTTACTGTATCACCCCTTCCGTCGCACGTGACGTGAGCTTGCGCGCCAGCGTACGTCTCACCTCCATGCTCACGGCCCTTGCTGACAAGCGCTTGCGGGACCTTGGATCTGGCATGCCTCTTTGACCCGCGAGGCCCGCGCGCGAGGTATGTCTACAAGCCTGGGCAGTCGCGAAAGGCCTGGCTACAGCCCGACCCCGGGCATTCGCCGCGAGGTCGATGCCGCATCCAACTGTGAGAACGGTCATTGCAGAGATTTCATAAGAACACGGATTTGGGTACCAAAGTGCAGGCTGGCTGAAGGTGGGATAACGAGTTGCGACGATCTCGTCCGGGCGGTCAGGGCGCGAGCTTCATGACTGACAACACGGGTGCAGGGTGCAATGTCTCAAGCTTCATGCGACACGAGCCCCTACGTCTCTCGCACTCGGACCTTTCAATTAACACCATTAGCCATGCCATGACCTCCGTCTCGCCTCTTGGCCAACGTCTGTGTCCCGGGTGCTTCTCAGCCCTTCATGCACGGAGACCCCGCGCGGTACAGGTGCATGCCATCCCTGTCCAATCTGGAGTCCAGGACGTTTTAGTTGGAGGAGCTGTGTTTGTGGCAATCTCAGTTGCATTCGTCAACGGCTTCAAGGTGAGGTCCGGCGTGGTGGGAGTGCTCTGCATGTATCCATGCAGGTGTTTGGAGTCCCCACGAATCCCACATGATCTCTCACCCATCGCAGGCAGATGCACGCCCATGCCCATCCTGCGGGGCAACGGGTGGCGTGCGCTGTTTCGCGTGCAACGGCTCGGGGAGGATGGAGGCCGGAGGAGCCCCTCGGCAGGGCGCGGACCGGAAGTGGGCGGGCTCTGCCTTTCAGAAGCAGCCGTCCCATCCCAACGCATGCCGAGCTTGCGACGGCGCCGGCATGCTCTTCTGCGCCCGCTGCTCTGGCACGGGCTACATCGATCGATAGAGCCTCAGGTCGGGCATGGCGCTGCGTGGAGGCCTCCAGGCTCCATGTGTGCCATGAACGTGGTCGAGGTTTCCACCCCCAACTAGGCATGTTATGTGCTCCCCACACCAGTCCTGTGCGCTGACCACTTGCCCTGCTCCCCTCTGCCCATTGTGTACCCCTCGTTGCATTGCCCACGCTGCTCAGAAGTACTGTCAGGAAGCAATGATGGTGTGGAAGGGCGTGGCCGGAGGTCACAGATGGGACATCATCGCAGGGGCATCCCCCTGCCGCAGGCAGCCGGCCGAGTGCCAATCCCTGCGGCATCAGTAGGGTCGGTACCGCACCCCGCCGCCCCTGCCCCCCGCCTCCAACCCCCTGCTCGGGGCCCCGGTGGGGGGGGCGTCTGTCGGAGGCTGGCGCAGGGCGCCGTAAATGTAGCCCGGCATGTTCCGCACCATGCTCAGGTCCCTCATGCCCAGGCGGGACAGCACCCCCGCTGCAGACGCCTCGCCCATGTCCTGTATGGAGGGGGGCAAAAGGGGTGGGCGGCGGCTGAGTGAGACCGCCGAGCGTCCCCTAGCAAGGCGTCCTGACCGTCGCAGCGCCGGAGCAGCGCCTGCCGGCCTGCTCTGAAGCGACCGCCCCAGCTCCAGGCTGGAGACGCAGTACCAACACCCACGGCTGCCTCCCCCCCAGCCGCACTGCACAGCCACTTGCCAGCAGCATGTCCACAAGCCCGTCGTTGAAGTGGTCCACACGCAGGAAGCCGCCAGACTTGGCCACCAGCGCCGCGAGCTGGGCCTGGAGGGAGGGCGGCAGGCGCGCCACCGCGCCCGTCGAGTACGTGGGCCCGGGTGCCGAGGCGTACGGCGCTGCTGCACCGGGCGCCGCGGCGTACGGCGCTGTCGCTCCGAGCCCAGCAGCATAGGGCGCTGCGCCCGGCCCGGAGCCGTACGACGCTGCTCCAGCCCCCGCCGCATACGGCGCTGCTCCGGCCCCCAATGCATACGGCGCTGCTGCCGGACCCGTGCCGTAGGGCGCCGCGCCGGCCCCAGATCCGTAGGGCACCGGTCCGGGACCGGCGGCGTATGCGGCGGCCTGCCCCGCCGCCGTGGGCGGCTGCTGCGCTCCGTAGGCCGGCTGCGGCACGTAC
>NW_011934186.1:0-259 GCF_000733215.1 Auxenochlorella protothecoides
GATGTCACGTTGGCGTGTTCGTCCACCGCGGTGAACATCTTGGTCCGCCCGGGGTCGATGCCAACATACATGTGTATCTTGGCGTCCTCTGGCGGGCGGTCCCGCCTGCAAATTTTGTGTAGGGGGGGTGGTGGTATGGGGTGAGTCGTGTTGTGGGAGCGCGGCACGTGTGGGTGGTTGGCGGGTGAGCGGGTAGTTGCATACGGTAACGCACGTCGCTGCTGGTAAACAGCACACCCGCAGTCGCTCCCAGAAACGG
>NW_011934187.1:0-59644 GCF_000733215.1 Auxenochlorella protothecoides
AAAAGGGCCCGAAAACGAAAACCGGGGTTTCCCCAAATTGTGGCCTAGTAACCGTGCAACCCCTTAACCTCACCTTGAGCTACAGCAGACCATTCTTGGTGATGAAACCTAAATATAGAATACCGGCATCTTCGAAACTACAGTAGATACACAATTTTCACCGTGCGTTCGTGGAACAGCAGATCGCGACTTCCGTCTGATCCTGGAGAATTCCCGGCGGTACCTTTAGCTGCCGTCCGGTCCGCAGCCGGATCATTTCTTCAACATACCTTGCCGGGGGAGTACATCTATCCAAGTTCACAGCAATTCTCATCACTCGTCTCCTGGACTTGTAAGAAGACACAGTACCCTGCGACGGCAGTTTAGTGACAACCGAGTTCGCAGGAACCTCTGGGACACAAACGCTTGCAGAATTTCAAGAGTCATAGAAGGGCCCCAATCTTGCCGCGATGGGGAGGCAGACATATAATCGGGTTATTGTAGCCGCGCTCATCATCCTGTCTGGTGCTGCTATCATTTCGGTGAGAGAGTTTTGCCTTACGGGCTTGCGAGGGGAAGGAGTGTCTGCAGCCAATTTCCACCACAGAGGGCTTTCGCAGTCGCCAAATCTTCCTCGAACCCACAGGGAGCCTGCGACTCGACGTTTGTTGCTCTTCCCAGTGCCATGTGAGTTGTAGGTGGGTGGATGGTCGCCGGGAATGGTAGCCGAGCAAGCGTCCGGCATCTCTCCCGTACGCATCCGGTGGGCTGCCTGCGTGTAGGCGTTGCATGGTTCCCATGAGTCCTTACTGAGGCCATTTGTATCGGAATGCTCCCTTACAGCTCACTCATACACACCCATGCAGACTGGGTTCCCATGTCGAGTTTCTGACTGAGGACAGTGCCACCGCCTACTGCAAGTAGGAGGAAGGACAGAAATCGAGGAACACTGCATAAAAGTGTCTGCGGATGATTCTGAACGCCGGGTGATAACACTACAAAAGAATGCGGATTGCAATGACAACTTGTGACAGTCGCCCTCACTTTCAAACCTCCCCTCATCCTACCAATAGGCGGAAGGGCTTTAGCAAGGCGGGGAGTGTGCGGACGTCGACCCTGAATATTTTGGGTCTGTCTATGAGTGCCGTCCGCATCAGTCCGACAGAGCTGGTGACGCCCCGCTCTACCAAAGTGATTGTGGCGGTGGAGTGCCTCAAGCCTGGGCAGACGGCTTGCACAGCAGATAGCAATGGCAACATCGGATCCGGCAACAGGGGCAAGCGCAACTTTGGCACCAACAATGTAGGAGACGACAACATTGGTGAGTGGGGAGGTTCGGATGCGGACATCTTATGTTGAACCGCCTGCGGCGGTGTGCAGGTAACACCGCCTCCCATACCTGATCATGCAGGGAACAGAAACACAGGCTCTTCCAACTGGGGAGATAATAACAGGGGGACCAGCAACCGCTGCTTTGACAAAGTGGGAGACCGCAAAGTGGTCAACGACTGCAAGCTGACAGACTTTCGTGAGCGTGCCATCAGCCTGCTAGAGCCACCCCCACCTCCCAGAACATCATTGCCGCCACCACCTCCACCCAAGCGACCGCCGTCGCCGCCACCCAAGCAACCACCGCCGTCAACCAAACGACCGCCGCCGTCACCAAAGCGATCACCGCCATCGCCCAGTCGCTCCCCTCCTCCACCCAGGCGATCCCCTCCCTCCCCTAAACGGTCCCCTCCTCCACCCAGGCGATCCCCTCCCCCCCCAAACGGTCCCCTTCTCCACCCCGGAGGGCTCCGCCTCCACCCAGACAGTCTCCCCCACCTCCAATGCGCTCCTCTCCCCCATCCGGACAATCCCCTCCCGCACCTAGGCAGTCCCCTCCCCCGCCCTGGCGGTCGCCGCCTCCCCCCTCACCGTCTCCACCTCCGCCCAACCCCCCTCCGCCACCTGCATACACAGCTCAGGGCACAGTCATGTTCAGTTCTTCAAGCGTTGTGCCAGTGATTGTCACCTTCAGTGTGACCACCAACTTCCGCCCTTTCATGATATCCTTCCAGCTGTATGATGCATACTACATACCATATTTCGGTACCTTTATGTCTCCAGACGATGACTCATTCTCCTACACGACTGCCATTGCAAACACAGACTTGACCTACAAGTCCGACTTCAGTTTTGCGACCGCAACGACCATGTCAGCGGACCTTGCCCAACAGACGGTGGTCATGCTCACCAGGCTGCCAACGCCTCCGGTCCCCGCCATCCATGCATGTGCGGCTGGCTACACACCCGTGAACAGCAAGGGAGTGTGCGACGACAGCACCGCCGTCCCAACAATCTGCTACGACGACTCCCTCACGGCCTACTGCGCCTCTGGCCCCAGCCCCACGCTCCTCACCTGCGAGAGCCAGGTGTTCCCCATCTGCGGCAAGTGCACCAGCTTCCCGAGCACCAGTGTCCTCACGCTCTGCGCAGACCGTATCACCGACACGGTCATGGCGGTGTGCGTGGCTGCCCCCAGCGCTCAACCCCCACCCCCTCCCCCGCCATCACCACCCAGCCCAGCCCTCTCTCCCCCCACCGGCACCCTTGCTTGGTCTGACATCGAGTTCCACTACACCATCGACACTGGGAGCTACACAGCTAGTTCTCTGACACTGGTGATGTTTGCATCCGACAACACTGTGCTGGCAACATACACTGCAAACCCCACGTCTGCCGTGACTCAAGATACAAACATGGCGACCACCGTTGTCGCTAAGCTCTTCGCGTATGCAAAGGTGAGTGCCACGGTCGTTGGACCGCCTGATCAGCACTCCGACTTCGTACTGCTCACCTTGGTAGCGACCTCTCCCCCGCCCTCCCCTCCGCCATCTCCCCCCCCTCCTCCCTTCCCTCCAAACCCCTCACCCCCTCCTCGGTCACCACCACCCCCTCGGTCACCACCCCCTCCGCGCCCCCCCTCCCCTCCTCTTTCATCTCCCCCGCCTCAGTCACCACCACCACCTGAGTCCCCTCCCCCGCCCCAAGACCCCCAACCTCCCCCCCCGCCGTCTTAGGTGATGGTGCTTGGTGCGTGAGCACCCATTTCCACCTCCACTGGCAACATCACCATTATGGCCACCAAGCTCTATACTCTAGCTCGAGCCATGGCCGCGACCACCCCTATGATGCACCACCTGCCAGAAATCCCTGCCCCGAGTTGAGTCATTCACCTCTCCAACCCGTTTGCCCATGTACAGGGCTTCCCTGCTCCGTGATGACACCGATCTCTGCACCCCGTGACGAGACCTTTTAACAAGCATGCTTTCCTGGCGAATTCTGTAATACATCAGGTCACATCCCATGGCAGTGCAACAAAGGCTGGAATTCTACAATCATGCAACAGCCAGTGACTCGCATGCAGCCCCTCTCCATCCAGCGATGGTGCCCCTGTGCTGCACGCACCCTTGCCCAAGCCCAATCTAGCCTGGTCCAGCGTCTGGTCTGTCGTTACATCTGTGTATTACCTTCTGCTCGAGCGACATGTCTGCTCTGGGTGCCTGGGAGAAAGCACTGACGGTGGGGCGAGGGGCGTCCAACATAAGAGGGGCACATGCCGTTCACAGCACTCCGTGCCTCCGGAAGTGTTGCGCCCGGCCTGCTGCTCAGCGCCCCAGATGCGAGTGCCCCATCGTGGAGCACGAGGCGAGCTCATGCCCTCTTCGGAGCCTGCACGTCCTAGCATCCATACTCGATACTCTGGGACACCATGCAGTCCTGAAAGTGGGGGTGACATCGACACAAAGGATGGGGCAGGAGCATGTGCACCTGCGACACAGGCGTCCTGTCGCTCGACGTAGTCCCCGTTGCCATGCACGAGGGAATCCCCACCACCAGCGCCCCCCGCACCTGCATGGACGGTGCTGCGCTCCCACGCCCACCCTGTCCGCCACTCATCCCAGCAGGTACGGCCCTGCGTGTGCTGTGCCCCTGCGAGCGTGGGTGCTGGGAGGGCCCATCGCCCGGCAGGGAGTTGGACAGGTCCTCCAGGATGCAGGAGATGGTGTCCACCACGTCGTCCAGCCCCGGCGCGGGCCCCGGAGTGCCGCCAGGCGCGGTGCCCGAGATGGGCTGCAGAGGCTGGGAGGCGGCGCCGCAGTCACCCGCCCTGGACCAACACCTGCGAGGCAGGCTGTCGAGCAATACGTTGTCTGGAGACGTGATGGGGAGTCTGGGAGGCACACACGAGAGGCTGATCAGAAGCCCAGGGGCCCAGGATGCCCCAGATCATCTGTAGCCGTGCAGCTCATTCCCCGCTTCCGGCCCTCGGCAGCCTCGATCGGCCGTGCCCGCCCAGCACGCACCGTTTGGGGGGCGGGCCTGCCTTCTCACGATGCCCAGCGCCGCCCTCGGTCATCTCCAGCAGACTCTCCAAGTTGAGGGGCCCCAGGTCAGCGGGCGCGCCCTCCCCGGCCCGCTTCCTGGACGCCTGGCTTGCTCTCCCCTCCCCGGCCCCGCACTGCTCCTGCGATTGACCCTGGCGCGGCCGGCCCCCCGCCTGGCTCTGGTGGGCGAGCGGGGGCTGGGCTGCAGCGCGTCTCCCGGGGTGGTACTCTTTTTCGGGCTGCAGCAGGCCGGCGGTAATGCTGTCCACCAGCCAGTCTGCGGTCACCGGCGTCACTCCAAATGCCGCGCAGTGCTTGTACTTCTCCCCTGGACATGGCAGCGAGGGGTCGTGTGGAGTCAGGGGTCCTGGCGGCCCTGCCGCATCAAGAGGGCCCGTGCTCGGGGCATGCATCTGCTCAGGCACTTCCGATGAGGCGGCTCTGCCTCCGTGCGGCGTCAAACCACTGCTCGCCAGCTGCACCAGGCAAACGGCAAGCACAGGGCCACAGGCCACCAGTTTGAGACATCTGCACCTGGCACGCCCTCCAACCCCCCTCACCCACGGCCTCTGGTAGGACCAGGTGTGTGTTGGCGCGCGTCATGGCTTCCGAGCTGTGCGTGCCACCCACCAGCTGGACTGAAAAGTTGATGGCGGAGCGCACATGCACGTCGTAACCGGAGATGCAGATTCTGCGGGGCCAAAAGGACGGGGATGGGGATGGGGAAATCCAAGAGCAGGAGATAAGGGCCTGGGCAGGAGGGCTGTGACGGTCGTGCCCTTGGAGTTGTGCGGCGGATACACACGCAAGGTGTGGTCGCAGACCATGACCAGACGCCGGGAGGTGGGCTGCTGAGGGTCAGAGCCATGCGGCTGGCAAATCAGAACGCAGTAGAGGCCTACATCCGCCTGCCTGCAGGGCACTGCGCTCATTGCTTCCCTCGCTGCCCCTTCCCCCTCCTCGCAATGGCACAATGCGCATGCACCAGTACCTGAGCTTCTCCACCCCAGGCAGGGGAAAGGGGTAGGGTAGGGGCCGGTAGCAGGGAGCTCCTCTGCTGTGCGGCACGAGCTTGCCTGCCAGCAGGCTGCACTCCATCCAGTACGACGTCACACGATGGTCCTCCGGCACTGGCCACCACCAGCGCAGCAAGGGGGAGGGTCAGCGTCCCGGTTACCAAGATGTCTCTTGGCCAGCACACTGGGTCTCCCAGGACTTCACAGGAACTGCCGTCTTCCCCTCCCCCTGTCTCCAATCCCCGCCGGCATGCAGATGGCAGCCAGACTCCTGGATCCGGCATCCCAAAGGGCATACCATGCCTGCATCCCACGGCGGAGTGGTGAGCGCAGCTGCACTCATCAAGCCCGGCCACCCTGGCCACCCGATACCCCTCTGCTTCCCGCTCACCGTAGGTAAAGTCACTGGAGGCAGAGCAGAGCGCCTTGACCTGCGCATGCGTGAGGCTGGCGGGGCAGAGTGCATACGCCACCTCGCGGGAAGGCACCGTGTGGACCGTGCTCTCGTGGAATATCTGCGAGGGACCGGCATTGTCGGGGGTGGGGTTGTGGCTGGTCCCTGTCCTGCCCATGCATCCCGATGCAGATCAAGGCGAAGAATACTCGGTGTTGGTATCTCCCCGGCCAGGGATGTCTTCGCGGGCCGGCTCCGGCACGCCCTGGACCCTCACCTTTCCCCCTTGAGATTTAATCACTTGGCGGGCCCGCGCAAGCTCCTCCGGGTTGCACAGCGCTGACAGTGTAAAGTAGCGACCCACAAGGATGCCGGCATGGCCCTTGCTTGCCTCCGACGCCGACTGCTCCGCCGTGCCGGACGACATACCGGCCTACAGAATGGAGCGACGAGCGAGCTTGGCTCTGGTTCCAGGGCGCCAGGCACCCTCTCCACCCGCTGGCGGGATCCCTCCCAGACCCCAGCCAGCCCCGACCCACCATGGCGATCGCCCCGGCTCCCCCTCTTGCTCCAGGAGGGGCTCGGAAGTGGTAGGGCCTACATGCCAGGATGCAGCCCTTCTTCACGCAGTCCAGCAGCCAGTCTAGGCACACCACCTGCAACGAGGCGTTCCCCGAGGCCACGGCAGCCACACGCCGCGCGTCCGTGTCGCTCAGTGCCCCGCCGACGATGACATGGGTCAGCAGCGGGTGTGGGGCCGCAAACCTCTTGGCAGCCACGCGGCGTATTGCCTGCAGCGCCTGCAGCTGCTCCTGAGGCCCACACCCCACCAGCCAGAGGTAGCAGGCATCCATGCACAGGCTCATCGGGCCGGCGGAGGGATCTGAGAGGGCGGGGGGGCGACTGCTGGGCTGGAGGACACTCGTCGGCAGCAGGGAAGAGCCTGATGTTGGGGCTGCAGCACCGCTCCCATCGCGGGTCTGCTCCAGCATGCTGTGTGGGGATGGAAGCAAGAAGTCAACTGCATGACGATAGGGTGCCTAGCAGTCATTGCTTTGCTGCACTGAGCAAAGTATTGAATGACAGAGGCCCAGAGTGGATTCATGCAACTTGTCCGGGGCGAAAGCATGCCTACACCCAGACAATCCCTTTGCTAGCACAGCAGTAGAATAAAAGCCTGCTGGAGGGGTTGAGCATGGTGTGCGCTCTCCTCGAGTGCATTGCATGGACCACTTCCCACCCCCCGACCTTTTCTCGGAGAGGGTATCCCAGACACACCTGGCCGAGGGGTTTGGGTCTGCGTTCTCATCCGAACATGGGAAGTCCAGTTCTGGGGGGCAGAAGCCATGCGAAACACTGGACTGTACCCAGGCTGGCGAGACACATACGATGTCATGGGTCAGGGCAAACCTGGGGTGGGAAGGGTCATGACTCTGCGACTGCATTCGAGGTTCGAATGCCCAGGCGGGCAAAGTGCCTCCCAGGCACCGCGTCACGGCACGCTGGAAAGACTACGCGCACACCTGTACTTGTCGCTCTGGGTGGTGCAGGTGACCAGGTGGGTGCAGCGCCGGTCCAGGGCTGCAGAGTGCCGCCCATTGTGTGCCTCCACCAGCTGGACCAGGTCCTGCTTCTCCGACGAGCCAAGGCCCGACAGGCAGATCGTCATGCCTGAGAAGCATGGCAGGCGGTGAGGATGATGTGCCAGGAGGCGTCCCGCGCTGACGCAGGCTGTTACCCAGTCGGGGGTCACGGCAGGGATGTCGGGGCGAGAGAGGCGGCACAGTCTGCTTCCTGTAGCCAGGGCGGATCGCGTCACCACCACATCAGGGGGCGATTCCACCGAAAAAACGGTGATGAGGGTGGCACCCTCCTCCCTCAGATGCTGCACCAGTCGGTCCCTCTCCGCGACAGTCACGGCTGTGCAAAGGACGCGATGCCCTGCAAACAAGCCTCGCGACGGCGACATCGCTGAGGCGAGCCACCAGATTCCTCTCCCTCGGTGCTAGGATGGTCCTTCAGCGGCGTACAGGACACCCATCATCGCCGAGGATCATCTGCGTGTGTCAGGGCGCGAGGTATTGAATTCTTCTGGCGCGCGAGCGCAAGAAAGGGAGCCGGAGTGTTGGACGCAGAGACCTAGCAAGGACTCGACAGGGCCACGCCTGCTCCTCTTCCTGGATGACCGCAAGAGCTTCTCACGGAACTCTTGACAACATGACTCGCCGACCGCTCCTGCTGGCAGCCGTGTGCCTGCTCGTGGCTGCTGGCCCAAGCTTTGTCACAGCCCACGAAGATGTAGAGGGAGTGGAGGTACGTCGAGGTCGACGCTTGCGCCTGCCATGCCCTTGAGTGATACATTTTCACGTATATCACTTTCTGGTGCATATAGGTGCAGCATGATGTCCCTGTAGCTGGCGATGCAGCCTGCACCGCGGACCTTGCGTCTGCCAGCGAGGAAGTGGCAGTCCTCAAGGGCCGGGTGGAGGCTCTGACAGCCAAAGCAGAGGTAGAGGGATGTGCCAGGGTTTGAGGTCACCACTTCTGGCCATACACGTGTTGTACGTCGCTATGCAAGCCATAGTATTCCCCTGTGCCCCCCCCTCCCCAACCAGGCTACCCACATCCAGCTCAAGAAGCAGATCTCAGGTCTTAACTCCGAGATCGCGGCCCTCAAGCAGAGCGTCAAGACGACCGAGTCTGAGCGTGACGCCCTGTTTCAGGATCTGCAGCAGGTACCGGCTGTGATGGTGCCCAGGCCGATCGTCCAGGCCACCCCACGCATGCCTCTCCCCTTCTGCCTTGGCGCAAGATCCCGAGCGATGTTGCCCCACGCTGTTCCCCACAGACCAACAACGTGCTGGCTGCGCTGCGCCTGGAGCAGGAGTCCTCCCCCGTCCCCGCCTCCGTCGTGCTCTTCTTCGCCAAGCTGCGCCCCCTCCAGCAGCAGGCCCAGGCGGTCTGGGCCGACAGGGTCCAGCCGCATGCCTCGCTGGCCGTCGACAGGGCCAGGCTGTACACCGCCCAGGCCCGCACCTGGGCGGCGACCCGGGCCTTCCCAGCCTGGAACGAGGCGCTGCACAGGGGACGCGCCCTGGCGTCAGACCTGCACACCCGCCTGGCCTCCCACGAGACCCTGGGCGCGCACTACGGCACCCTGCACCGCCACGTCAGCATCGCCGGGGCCAAGGCCCAGGAGCTATACGCCCAGGCGGCGGCGCACGCAGCGCGAGCAGCGACGGAGCTGGAGACACTGCTCGCCGCCCAGCTGCGGCGTTACCCCAGCACGGCCCCCCTAGCGGTGAAGCCATACCCCGCCGTCATCGTCAAGGGTCTGCTCTGGCTCCCTCTGGTGTGGCAGGGTGGGGCCGGGGGGGCCCGAGGGGGGCATGGGCCCTGGCATCTTCCCTGCCTTGCTTGATCAACCCGCCATCCCTCGCAGGTGGCGCTGGTCCTGTCCCTGCTTGGGGCCGGCAAGGGCAAGCGCTCGGGCAGGAAGGCCCAGAATGGAACTCCTCGTTCGGCGAAGAAGAACAAGGTGGGTGAGCCCAAGGATTGAGCGCGAGAGAAGGGAAGCGGGGGACGCGTGCCTAGCTCTGGACGACGCAGGATGAGAGGGAGGCAGATGGGGAGGGCGATGTGCTGCAGGCGACACCCTGCTTCTCAAGAATGGGGGCCGACAATATCCTATCCGCACCCCGCACAGAACAAGAAGCACTGAAGTGACCTGCTGTCCTCTTCCTTCCACCCTGCTGCATTCGCGTGCTCCTTCGGTTTAGACTAGTTTGTACATGTAAGGCGTCAGGCCCAGTCATCACGAAATCTCAACATCCAATCCGCTCCCACCCCCATGATTTCACTACGGTATGGAGAAGCCAGGCCTGAAAACTCGTGTTCTCAAAACTAAACAATGGGCCCCCAATGGGAGAAAGAGGATACGTATGAAATGGTCTTTGGGCCAGCTCATCCTCATTGCTTGAGTTCGTCCAGCAGCTCCTCCACATCCTCTGTATTCACAGCGGCGTACTGCACGTATCCGCCTTGTCGGTTGTGGAGCCGGACAGACGGGCCGACCTTGCAGTAGCCCTGGCATTTGGACGCCTGGACGCAGGCGCCCTGGGCTGCCTCCTCAAACGCAGCCAGCAGCGCGGCAGAGCCCTTGCGACCGCACGACTTGTCCTGGCACACGGACACCGTAGGCTGCATGGCCTTGACTGCAGTCCGCCGAGCGGCTCGCGATGTCGTGGGCTCCTCGCTGTCAGAGCTGGAGCCGCTGCTGCTTGTGCTGCTCGTCGACGATGTCGAGCTCCCGGCAGTGTACAGGGTTGTCTGCTGGGGGCTTGCAGCTCCACTCACCCATGAGACTCGGCCATGGGCGGTGGTGCTGGCGCTCGTAAGACCACCGCCACACATGGTTTGGTGTGTCAGGTTGGGTGGGGTCCCTTGACATGAGAATGCACGACTCCTTCGGCTGTCGCCTCTGCGAGGTGGAGGCCGAGGTTATCCATGAGCTCCTCGTTGGGGGTGAGGCATGTTATGCAGACGTAATCAGTGTCCCAACCCACCTGACGAGCGCCAGGGCCTGCGACCCCCCGCAGGCTCCACATCGTGAATGCACCGCGGCCGCGGTGTTCATCGTGCCACTCAGCATGGCGACGCTATTCTTCAGAACTGCGGGGCAATTACTCCTTCAATGTCCATAATTGGCCCCTGTAGATGCGCTTGCACGACATGTCCCATGTTTGCGCCCGGTCCCTTTCTTGAGGGAAGGTCCCTGGCAGCTGTGGGCCCTACAGGAATTGTTAGGTTTCGTGGTGTATCACGCATGAAGCAACCAAGACATGCAGTAATGACATGTTCTACCATCTTGAGAGCGGGATTGTGAAAGTACACAGCTGCATCCGCAACAGGCTGGGGAGTCTGGGATACATGCTGAGCGACCCTTGTGCAAGACATCCTATAGGAATTTGCTACAGTGGAGGTGGGTGCAGGCTTGAGCTTCTCTATCAAGACCAGGGGAGTTCCACATCCGGCTGATTGCTCAAATGCACTCCCCCCGCCGTGTCCTTCGAGATACAGTTTGCAACATGCTGTAGGTAATTTGGTCCCCCGCCTGGCATCGTGTGACTCGACTGACTCGATATTGAAGGAGCTGCCTAAGCACCACCTTCTAAGCCCCCAACCTGCTGGGTGCGTAACGCTCCTGCATGGAGTGTGAACGGTCCCTGACGTGCGCCCACCTGAAAGCTTCTGCCCATCAGACTATCATTCAGCCTTGTCCCAGACCTCCAGCCTGTGCAGCAGCTAGCCAGAGCAAGCTGCAGTGACACCGCACATTCTGAATGGTCGATGGATTCTTACGACACTGGATATAGGAGTATGCGCTTGTGTTGAGTCGCAGCCTCTGCATGTCAATACATGCACCGTACAGAAAAGCAGGGTGATAGGCCGATCCCGTGCGCTGTCAGGATCAGCAACGTTGAGTGCTGTCGTCAAAGACATGAAATTCTCGATCCTGAAGAGGAGACGGCTATCATCGTCCTTGGAAATTCCATTCTACGTCAGCTTCTACTTGAACAGGTCTGCCGTTCTCCGAATCTCCCGAAATCTTTCTGGCCCCTGATTGTCCCCGGTCATACTTCCACGGGGAAGGCGCACTTGTGGAGCTCCATCCTTGCAACGTGACCTTCCAAGTAGACAGGAGCTCCGCTGCTTCAGTCTGTAGGATACTCCTACTCGATCCGTGAGCAAAGGCCACGCTATCGGCTGCCTTCGACGCTCTGTGGGCACCTCTCGGAGAATCACCTGACGCTCGCGCGGAGGGTATTCTCCGACATCCTTGCCCCTCCCGGAAGCCCAGATTCCACCACTCGAAGAGGTCAGACACGTGTACGCGCAACTGTGGTGCCTTGAGTTTTGACGGAACAGGGAGCCCTTGCGGTCCGCGTTTTGAGTTCCCTTACCCCAGCCCCGCGCGCGAGGGTCTTGCGACTGGTCCTTGTTGAGCTGCTTGCGTCGATCGCCACACGTGCTCGACCTGTTTTGTTTGCATGTCACCGTATCCCGCTCCAATCCCTCGCCCGACCCTCTCCTCAGGTCAGCACGGGTGGCCCGGCGGGATGACCCCCCCTCTCCTCTCGGCCGCGCCCCCTCCATCGGGCAGCAGCATGGCGCAGCAGCAGCCTCGCCCCCCCTCCGCGGGTGGCCAGGTCAAGTCTCGTCCCCTGCACTCGGGCAGCTGGAAAATCAGCCCAATGGAGGAGGGCCTGAAAGGCGGCAGCAGCTACTGCCGCGGCAGCTGCGACGCGCGCTCCGGCTCCTACCGGCGCCCATCCCTGGAGTCCCAGGCACCGCCAAGCACCAGCAGCGGGACGGTGCGCAGTGTGCTGCCCCGGGCCCCGCTGCCCTCCTCCATCCCGCGCGCGGCCTCCTTCGTCAAGGTGGAGGGCTTCACCGCGGGCGTCGCTTCTCAAGGTGAAGGCGGTGCTTGGGCGGCCGCCCCGTCCACGCCTCTGCCCATCAGCCCCCGCGGCGGCGGCGCCGCCGCCTCGAGCCCCTCCCCGCCCCATGTACTGGCGAGCCTGCTGACGCGCCAGCTGTCTCTCAGCGCGGGCCGCAGCCCCGACTCCCTCCTCTTCCCCCAGCTCGCCACGCGCGGCGGGCCGGCGGCAGCGCCCGCCGGCACGCCGGGCGGCAGCGAGAGCGCCGCGGCCCCGCGCCCCGCCCCCGCTCGCCCCTCGGCGCCCCCGCCCCGAGACCTGCTGGCGCGCCACGCCGCGCGCTGGCCGGCCTTCGCGGCGCCCGTCGTGCAGAGGGCCTGGACGGCTGCGGCCGCCGCGCTGGAGGTGGAGGCCCTGCTGCTGGCTGCGGATGCCGCCGCGTGCCTGGCCGCGCTGGGCGCCGCGCCCGCAATCGTGGCCGCCGCGCTGCTGCACGCCGCGCCCCGGGGCGTGGTCGACGCCGCCGGCGCGGAGGTGGCGGAGACGGTGCGCTCCGCGGCGCACCTGGAATCCCTGGTGGCGGCCGCCTACCGCGCTGGCAGCCCCGACGCGGGCCCGGAGGGCCCGGGCGAGCGGGGGCCGGACGACTGCGTGCTGGGCGACCCCGCCCGGCTGGCCGCCACCCTGGGCGCCGCGCCCTGCGAGGCCAACGGCGCCCTGGTGACCATGCTCGTCGCCATGGACGGCGCGCAGGGCGCGCTGCTGGTCACGCTGGCCTCCAAGCTTGCGGCGCTCAGCGAGGCCTCCTCCTGCGCGGCGGGTGGGACCCCAGGCCCCCAGGGCGGTGCGGCGGCGGCCGCATCCGCCTGGGCAGGCACCCCGCCCCGCGCCGGGGCCGCGCCGACGCTGGCGCTGGCGCGCGAGGCGCAGGCGGTCTGGGCGCCCGTGGCCAACCGCCTGGGCGTCTGGTCGCTCAAGGCCGGGCTGGAGGACGCGGCCTTCGGGGCGCTGGCCCCACGCGCCGCGGGCGCGCTGGCGTCGACGCTGGCCGCTGCGCAGGCGCCGGCCGCGCTGTGCGCGCTGCGCGCCGAGCTCGCGGCCCTGCTCGCCCGCGCGGACGTCCGCACGCTGGAGATCGCGGCGCGGCCCAAGCACCTTGCCGGCGTGGCGGGGAAGATGGCCGCGCGTGGGCTGGCCGACGCGCGGCTCGTCGCCGACGCGCGCGGCCTGCGCGTCGTCGTCGACGGCGGCAAGGACGCGTGCTACCGCGCGCTGGCCGCGGTCCAGCGCGCTTGGGGCGAGGCCGCGCCGCACAAGGACTACGTGCGCTCGCCCAAGCCCAACGGATACCGCTCCCTGCACGCCATCCTGCACGCGCCGGGGGGAGGGTTGGTGGAGGTCCAGGTCCGCTCCGCCAAGATGCACTTCCTGGCCGAGTACGGGACGGGGACTGCGCACTGGCAGTATAAGGAGGGCGGCAAGGGGCTGAGCAGGCGGCGCCAGGAGGCACGCCCGCCCCGACGCGCCTGTATCAGAGGCCTCCTGGGCCAAGTACCGCCTGGCGCAGCAGGTACGTGGCTGGTAGCTTGTGGGGGGGGAGGGGTGGCGGGGTGGCCGGTTCGAGAGCGTGTGCCTGCCAGGGGACCATGTCAAGGGGCCCGGTGTAGTTGCTTCGTTCTCCATGGAGTCGATACATTCAATGTTGTCGCATGGGGAAGTCCCACCCTGTTCTCGCATGAATACCCAATCCTGCCTCCACCGCCCATGCTCCTGTCTGACCTCCCTGAAAACACCCCTTCATTCGTGCAGTTGGCGAGCTCGCCCACGCCTCACGTCGCCAGCCCCCGGTCCTTCTGGGGCCTGGATGGTGCGGTGGCCAGCAACAGCTGCCCGCCCTTGCCCTCGGCCAGGCCCCAGGGGTCGCCGCCCAGCCCTCCCCTGGACGCGCGTTTCGAAGCCTACCTCCTGGCCTCGGGCCAGAAGCCGGTGCCCCCCGCCCCGGAGCGCGTACTGGTGTGCGTGGTTCGGCCGGCGCCGGCCGCGGCCGGCGCCGCCCCCGCCGCCCCGCTCCCGGCCTCCGTGCTGGAGGTGGAGGCCGGCACCACCCTGGCGCGGCTGGCCAAGAGCCTGGGCGGCCGCGTCACGGTCACGCGCGGCGGCCTGGCGCTGAACAGTGCAGCCGGCCTCCGGCTCTGCATGGGGGACATGGTGAGGCTCGTGCAGACAACAGCCCCCGCCCCGGTGGTCTCCAACCCAACCCTGCCCCAGCCGGAGCCCCTGGCCGCCCCCCCGCGCAGCAGCAACACCGTGGTGCCCTTCCCCTTTCCCACCACGCTGCCGCGTGTGGCGACCACCCCGTCCACGGCAGTGGCCGCGGCGTGATGAGAAGGAGCGACGCCGATTGTATCCCCGGCCTCCTGACGACTGTGCCATACCAGACCATTTGATTCCACCCCGTTGCCTCCTCAAGGAGGGCCCCATGTATGACCCTGTACCACTAGTGCTCCCTCGTGTACCTTGCCACAACCCCTCCCTCTCGAGCAATGAACCCTGCATGAGCTTCTCGCTGCACCTGTTGTGCATGGGGATGCCCCCCCGCGCAGCTTTGGGGGTGCTGACATGCGGACAACCTTCTTCCCATACGTGTATAGAGTTTGATCTGATGCGCTGACTTTGTCTCACTAGCCCAACATTTGCTCGTCACCTGTAAGATGGTCGGTCTCGATGGTCAAGAGCATGGGCGGGGGGACCGAGTGCTGGCGTGGAAAATGTTTGAACATGAGTAAGCATGCTGACGTCCCAGCGACATCCGCACACGCCTGCCCCCGCTCCAGCCGGCTCGCCTTCTGATGCCAGCTGTAAGCCTTTGCACCACTTGGACAAGCGATCGGGTATTGTATACCACCGTCTGGCCTCTGCTCCGGCGTCCTCGGTCCCAGGGCTGGTCGCCATGTACCTGCCTAGCCTGCACCCAGGATCGCTTTACAGGACCTCTGAGTCTGCCAGGGGCATGGGATCCATGCCCAGCATGGCTTGGCCTGCAAGCACACAGGCCTTCAGCACCCCTATCGTCCCTGCCCTCGCGAGTCAGCCTGGGTACTGCGAGGCATTTGGCACCCGATCGCGCCCCGGCCTGCGTGATCTGGTTCCCGCGGTGGCATACCAGCCCAGTGAGGCCACTCCCCTGTCACAAGTTCTGCGCAACGCCGGAAAGAAGGCGCTGGGCGGTGGCATTCCCGGAGCCGCTGCCATGGGCATCCAGGTGGTGTCTCTCATGTGGCTGCGCACCACGGTCAACTACCAGTACCGATGTGAGGACTGAGGGATGGGGCAGATGGGAGAATGGGTGGGGTCAGTGGTCTGGCATCGCCGTTTGGTTCCAAGGTCTAGACTGCCATGGGGTGAGCTTTGGAGATGGGTGGCGGCGGCCAGTGCCAAGACGCCCAGTCTCCAGCCATAGCTGGCCTGGTCCAGGGGAATGATACCCTGAATGCACGGCCAGCGCATCGTCTTGACGGACATGATCCTGCACGCCACCCTGTGCCACCCCCCGCCCCTCCCCGCAGATGGCATGACCACCACGGCCGCCATGAAGACGCTGTACAAGGAGGGGGGCGTGCTCCGCTTCTACCGCGGCGTCGGCCCCGCCCTCATTCAGGGCCCCATGAGCCGCTTCGGGGACACCGCCGCCAACGCCGGCGTGCTCACGCTGCTCAACGAGTCGGCATCCACCAAGGACCTGCCCATCCCCATCAAGACTGCAGCGGCGTCGGCGGCGGCGGGCGGCTTCCGCATCTTCCTCATGCCCGTGGACGCGCTGAAGACCACCATGCAGGTGGAGGGCAAGAACGGCATCCCCATCCTCATGTCCAAGATCAGGACCGGCGGCGTCAGCGTCCTGTACCACGGAGCTCTGGCAGCCGCGGCCGCCACCTGGGCCGGACACTTCCCCTGGTGGGTTGGCAGCGGTGGGCTCCACTGCATGGGTTGCCGGGGGGTGGCTTGAGGTTGAACAGTACATCTTGGAACTCTTAGATGAGGGCATCTATACTCTGGGTTCAAGCTCTTCAGCGTTGCTGGGAGCTGCATTGGAGATGTTGATGTGTGCAATGGGACCACCGCACCCAACCAGCATGATGATCATGCTGCCCTGGGATAGACAGCACCTTGCTCAAACTAGTATTTGTTCAGAACGTCTCTCCTGCGATATGTGCTCCTCTGGCTGATTGCAGGTTTGCGACCTACAACTACCTGAACGAGGTCCTGCCCCAGGTATGTCTTGCTGCTGCACCCTGCATTCTGGGTTTGTGACTGTACTACACGTGAAGAGCGGCGGCTGCTGTCCTGCAATGAAACCCTGATACGCACCTCATCCTCCCCACCCTCATGATCCACGCACACAATCACCCTTTCTGCAGTACACCGATCTCCCAAGGAAGCTGGGTCGCTCTGCCGTCATCGGCTTCTGTGCCAGTGCCATCTCTGGTAAGTGCTGCTTGCTGCAGGACCTTGCACCGGTCCCTGCGGTGGCCGACCCTGCAGCACACGGTAAAGGCACCCTGAGTCGCCCGGCCTTTGGCCTCCCTCCCTTCCCACAGACACCGTGTCCAACTCCATCCGTGTGGTGAAGACGACCAAGCAGACTTCTGCCGTGCCCATGACGTACCCCGAAGTGCTCAAGGCAAGGGCAGCCAATTGTGCGGGATCGCCTTGCACAGAGTCGCTGCATGGAGTTCTGATGCCTGCTGCTCCTGGCAGGTGCTTCCGCTCACACTGCCGGCCTTGCACGCTCGCGACAGATGGTCATCAAGGAGGATGGCATCCTGGGCTTGATGGGCCGGGGCCTGAAGACCAAAATCCTGGCCAATGGCCTCCAGGTGGGTCAGCATCTGACGCTGCGCCGTCTCCATGATCCGTGGGCCGCTGGTGTTGCACATAGCCCTGCAGACCGCCCAACCTCCATCGCAACACGACCCCACGCAGGGCCTGCTCTTTTCCGTCCTGTGGCGCATGGGCCAGGACTTCTACAACAAGCTGGAGGCCGACAAGAGCAAGTAGACCATGGCACCACGTGGATTGGAGGGCCCGCTCGATTCAAGCTGAAGGCTCGAATGCGGCCAGGCACCTATTATCCCCGAGCCCAGGGGCGGTGTGCTGGGACGCTCTGCCCTTGGGCAGCCAATCCCTCTACCCTGGTGCCCTTCACTGTAACTCCCAGCTTCCGCCACACAGACCGCGATAAACTTGGCAGCGAGAGGATTTACAGGTGCGCAGCACGCAGCAAATCTACTTGAGGGGAATGAAGCGGGACGAGTGGGTGGCACCAATCCCGGGCTTGCCGTGCTTGACGGGCTTGTAGGAGATGGAGAACTCCGCAAGGTAGTGGCCGATCATGTCGGGCTTGATCTCGACCTGGGAGATGGAGCCGAGGGACAGTTGGAGGCTGCATGTCAACAATCAGTCACGGAATCCATAGTTGCGGCGGCTTTTCATATTTGTTGAAGAATGCAAGCCTGCCCAAGAGAATGCGCCAGGGGGAGCCCTGGTCCCTGGTCACCAGGGACTTGATCCCTTTCCTCCGGCAGTGCACGATAACTGCAGCACCCCGGCCCGCACCTGGTTGAAGGTCTTGCCGTTGTACACACCAACGATGGAGCCGATCATCTCGGGGAGGATGATCATGTTGCGCAGGTGGGTGCGCACCGCCTCGGGCTTCTCGCCGGCAGGGGTGTCCTTCTTCACGGCGCGCAGCTTCTTGATCAGAGCAAGAGCGTTGCGCTTGAGGCCGCGCTGGAACCTGGGGGGGTGGAAAGGGCGCGAATATCTGTCAGACGTGCTGGGCGGATGCTCATCTTGGGCCCGGGCGAGTTGCGATGTGGGAGGGCAGGGCAGCCTGTACTGGCTGCCAGCGCCCTCAAAGTGTCGCAGGTCCAGAGCTGCGCCAAGGTCATTGCCAGGGAAGGGCAGGCCGCCGAGGACTCCAATCGCTTATGACGCAGTCGCGAAGTTACGAGCTGCATCTCCGAGCACCCACACAGCTCCCCGCATGGAGCTCGACTCGGCGATGCAGTCGCCAGACGTGCACGGCTGTGTGAGCCGCTCCTGAATCCCATCCCCACCTTCCTCCCAACACCCAAGTGTGACAATGCGTACCTGCGGCGCTGGCGAGCGGCGAAAAGCTCCACCAGCTCATCCGTGGACATGTCCATGAGCTGCTCCAGGTCGACTCCCCTGTAGGAGTACTTCCTGAAGGTACGCTTCCTGGTGTGAGTCTCGTCCGCCATGGTTGCTGACAACTGCCGCCCGAGTTACCAGCGATGTGAAAGAGACAGGTTCCGTCGGCCTGGGCGGACTAGGCCTCTCGGCCGGCAAGCGTTTTTTCCGGGGTCGAATCCTTGAGCACTTCTTTTTATGAGCTTAGTTCTGCCGGGCCTTATGCACGAGATTCTTGCTGCAGTCAAATCAGCCCCCTGGAAGACTGTGTTGCTGATCAGCTTGGTATCCTGGGATATACTAGCCCACATTGTGCTGTATTCGAGGGTGCACAGTGTTGGCCACATACCCTGGACACTGTGCCAGGGCGTTCCGAGCTCCTACTTGCACCGGATTGGGATTCTCTGAAAGGAGTCTGCTTTGAATGTTCTGTACAAGCTTTTAGTACACCTAGCTTCCTTTCCTGCCATGGGAGTGGGGCATTCAAGCACCGGCCCATGCTCGTAGGCCCATGGTCAAATGCTCCAGCATATGGGTCAGGGCACTTGAGCTCAGACCCAGCCTTGCACCTCACTGCCAGACACAGGGCCAGCAAGTGTGCGGCAAGGCTCTGCAGCGTCTCCCCGAGCCCCCACTACAGGTGATGTCCTGATGCTGTTCCCCTGGCCGGAGGGAAGTACTCCCCTCCGATGGTGCCTCCCCGCGTGATGGTCACAGAAACGTGCCGTGCAAATGTAGACGGCGCATTCTGCATGGCCTCTGCCGCCTCCTTGTTCAGTGGATCGTCCGGATTTGGTGCCTGCATGGGAGAGGGCACTCGGCTTGATGCTCGCCAGCCTCTGTGCACCATGGATGCCTCTTGACCAGGCAAAGAGGAGCGCAATCTCCACACCCTGCCCCAAGCGCAATCCAACTCAACGCACTAGGAAGAGGAAGTTGAGGCCGTATATGAGGGAAGAGATGGTGAGCACTGGCTTCCAGTCCTCTCTAAGGATGTTGAGGCAGACGTTGCCCTCCAGGTCAATGTTGGGATGGTACACCTGCAGGGGCGGACGGGAAGAAGGGATTCCTTCTGGACATCTATTTTCAGGCTTGCATGCCAAGCATCAACTCTTCTATAGTGGGATAATTGCTGGAAGGTCGAGCCACTCACCTTTGTTAGGCACTTAACCTTTGGTGGATCGTGTGGATACGTTGGTGGCACGGTGAAGGTAAAAAGAAATGCCCCTCCCCTGGGTTGGATTGGAGAGGATACCGGAACACATCGCGCTCAGCAATAGCCATCCGCTCAGGAGTGATTTTCCATGTAGCCACCAGCTCACCGGTACATGCCCTCGTCAGGCGTCAGCACCACATCAAAGCTCATGATCTTCTCCTTGCCATTGGGGAAGGAGATTTTCACGGAGCTGGGTAGGTCCAGCTCCGATAAGTCTGAAACGTGAACAAGGTAATGTATCAGCGACAGCGAAGGGCTGATTCCTACTCCGGCCACGAATGTTGTCCAGAGCCCACGGACCTTTCTGTAGCCTGAGCTCGCCTGGGGACTGCTTGAGGGTTCTTGTCCCGGTAGCGGCCGTCTGCTTTTGCTTCTCCTGTGAATGACTTATTTTCAAGGTCTGAGCAGCAGTTTCCGAGAGCAAACCTCCCGCTCGAAACCTTGCCTACCTTGAGGGAGAAGAGCTTGATCATGGCGAGCCCAGTCTTCCTCCAGCAGCGCACTGGCTCAGTCTTCTACGATACAATTAGGCAGATATGCCTCTTTGTAGTGGTGAACACGACCTTCGAAGGGTGATTTTGCATCGCAAGGCTTTGCCCTGCGGGACCCGGTAGGTGCGAGATCGCTTTCTGCCGAGGGGAGGTACGGCGCGCGCCCGGGGGTACCATTTGACGGGATGTCGAGGGTTCCTGCTGCAGCTGAATACCTAACGCGCACCACACAAGGACGAATGCGGCATGCCGCTCGTTTAATAAGCGTGATTTAATCTGGTAATGTCATGCTCATAGATTGCTCGTGTTGCATAAGCTGCTTTCGACAGTAAATCAAACCGCTGTCTCCAACTAATTGACCTGCGGAGCGGGATCGACATGGCAACACCGAGGCTCTGCTTGCCCACGCTCTGATCGGTACGAGCACCAACACATTCATTATGAATAATGTGGACGAATGTCAGGACGCGATCTGGACGGTGCGTGGATGGGGCCGGCCTGGGCGGGTGTGGCAGTTCTCGGAACCATCAAACAACCGAAGCTGCCCGAGTAGCAGCACCCCCGGCCAATCACCATCAAACCGCCTTCCCCCCACCGCCAGGCCCTTCCCCTGGCTGATCCCGCATCCAACACTGAGTTCGTACCCGAATCTCTGCCATACTACACGTCCATCGTGCTGCCAGCCATCTGGCCCGCCTTCCTCGTGACCGGCCTGGCCGCCGCCTTCCTGCTGACCCTCATCCTCTGGCGCGCGGTCCGACGCTGCGTGCTCCTCGCCCGCCCGCGCCAGCTCACCCACGTGGCGCGCCTGCGGAAGGTCCGCGCCCTGCATCGCGTCCGGGTCTGGGGCGCTGCCGGCGCCCTGTGCGCTGCCGGGGTGCTTGTCGGCGTGGTGCTGGCGGGGCCCTGGGGCGGACCCCACATCGTGCCCAGGACCTTTGAGGTGGTGGACGGTGCCCGGGTGAGGCGGATGTGTTGGTGGGGGTGCGCGCTTGGGTGGGGTGGGATGGGGGAAGGGCGGTACCCTGTGCCTGGTACTCTCGTGGTTGAGCCAGAGCTAGGGCAGTGGATTTCATTGTCCACGGACTCAGTGTCCTGGGTGTCATGCACTCATAGTTTGTGTGTGCCTGTCCGGATGTTTTCAAACCCGCCCTTCACTCCCCATCAATGATCACTCTCCTTAGGGCTACGTGGCAGGCGTGCTGGGCACGGCCGACGCCGCGGTGGCGGACGCAGAGGCCCTGAACGGCACACTGGCCGACATACAGTCCTTCCTGGGCTCCAACGTAGACGCGCCGGGGCTGGACGCCTCGCTGGAGTGCCTGCGCCCCTGGCTGGACGCGCTGCCCGACGTTCCCACCCTGCTGGGCACGCTGGACGGCGCGCAGACCCTCCTGCGCGGCACCGTGCTTCCGTCCCTGCTCCGGCTCCAGTCCGGCGTCGGCCAGCTGGCGGCCGACGTGGGCACCGCCGCCGCCCCGGGCACGGCCACGGCCGCGCTGGCACATGCCGCGACCTCCCGCGCCGGCGCCGTGACGCTGGTGGCCCAGGCCCAGGCGCTGGTGGACGCGGCCGGCGCGCTGCCGGCGGCGGCGGGCGCTGCCGGCGCGGCGGCCGCCATGGGCGCGCTGCGGGATGCGACGACGGCCCTGCTCTCCGACGCGGCGGGCGACGCGGCCGACCTGGCCGCCAAGGCTGCGCTGCTGGAGGCGCTAGCCACCGACCTGGAGGCGCTGGCGGCCACGGCTGGGACGCTGGGAGACGTGGCGGCGGCGCTGGACGCGCTGGCCCCCGCCGCCACGCGCCTGCTGAACGAGACGCTGCCGGCGCTGGTGGCGGCGTTCCAGGGCGTGCAGGAGGGGTACGGGGGCGTGGAGCCCTGCGTGAACGCGCTGCTGGCCGCCGCGGAGCGCGTGGAGGCGCGCGTGCTGGCGCTGCCAGCCGCGCTGCGCGGCCAACTGGCGCTGCTGGGCGAGGTGCACTCCGCGCTGCGCACGCTGAGCAACGTCACCACCGACTGGGGCGCTGAGGTGGACGGCCTGGCCGACCGCCTGGACGTGGATGCGGTGCTGGGCGGGCTGCGGTCGCCGCTGCAGAGCATGCAGGGCCGGCTGGCGGGGCTGGGCAACCTGACCGCCACGGCCCAGACCCTGCGCGACACGGCGGCGACCATGGAGGCGGGGGAGGGCGCGCTGCGCACGCTGCGCACGCTGGCCGCCGCGGCGGTAGCCCTCAGCCCCGACGCCACCTCGTACGACCTGGCGCGCGCCGCCGGCGGCGCCCTGGCCGACCAGCTGGCGGGCGATGTGGGGAGCCTGGGCGAGGGCGTGGGTGCCCTGTTTGACGCCGCCGACAGTGCGAGTGCCGAGGCCCAGGCGCTGGCCGCCGACCCGAGTCCGCTGACCTCGGTGCTGGCCAGCCCGGACGGCACCATCCCCGCCGCGCTCGCCCTCATTGCCGAGGTGCCAGAGCCCGCCAGCTACGCGGACGAGGCGGCACAGCTGGCCCAGGGGTACGCGGAGCTGCCGTCCCCGCCAGGGGGACTGGTGGACCAGGCAAAGGCGGAGATCGCCAGCATGCTCTCGGGCGTGGACCAGGTGGCGGTTGCTGGGAGGAAGGGCGTGAGGAGGGGCCTACTTTTCTCGCAGCTGTAGGGTTGGGGTGGCTGGATGTGGGGTGCAGGCCGTCCCTCCCACCAAGCAGACCCTGTGTAGCTTGTCGAGGCACCCTCTCCAAGACTGTGGAACGACTGGGCGCCAGGATGGATGCAGCTTTTCCGCTGCATCTTTGAATGCTGGAAGCCGGCCCTGTGTCCCCAGACGCATCACACGACACCCTCCCACCCACTTCTGAAATCCCGCAGTCGCTGACGTCGGCTCGCTCCGTCATCTCCTCTGCGCTGAGCGACGTGGCGGCACCTCTCCAGGAGGCGCACACGGAGGTCCTGGGACGCATCGACTCCACCGTGCGCGACGTACGCCCCACCGCAGACCGCTGGGACACTGTGTGAGTGGAATGGACCAGGCTTGGGCCTGTTGCTTGCAGGAGCAGGAGGGGGGCCTGACGGGACTGGAGTGAAGTGCTGTCTCTGGGCCGTGCACACCCTGCTCGGCCGGCGGGATGCAAGGGCAGCCGCATCACTGTGGTCGAATCAGTAGAGGCGCCCAATCCCCGCTCACCCTCCCCACCAACGCCGCTACCTCTGCAGGCGCCTGGTCGTCATGTATGTCATCCTCATCCTGATCGGCCTGCTGGCTGTACAGACTGCCGCAGCCATCTGGCTGAGGTGGCCGGCAGGCGTCAAGCTGGGGGCTGCGTTGATCGCCATCTTCCTCCTCCTGGCCGGCGTGGCTGTGCTGGCGCTGACGGCAGGGTTGAAGATTGGGAATGACGGGTGAGAGGCGGCGCGCGTTGTCTTTGTGTTTTGTGTGGGAACTCCTGGCCGGTACATGTGCATGTCCTGGTGGTACGCCGAGGAGCCCAAGCATCGCAGTGAAGTGAGGGCCAGATGCTGCGAGCAGGTGGGCCTGTGCCGCCGCCCTCACTGCGGCCGGTAGGACGAGCTATCGTGCGCCCTCTTGCACCAAGCTCTGTGCCGCCTTGCAGCAAAGAGGCGTCATCAGTATCTGACAGGCAATGTCGACCAAAGGGTCTCAATACCAACGCCCCACCCACACCTCATTCGAATGATCAACGCGCAGGTGCTTCAACCTGGAGGATCAGGTGCTGCTGAGGCTGAGCAGGCTGGAGAGCCCCGGCGCCGCCTTGACACTCGCCAAGTACTGGCTCTTGAACGAGGGCACCGTGGACGAGGTGATGCACGTAGCTGGTGATGGTTAGGGAGCTGCAGCATGAACGGGGTGGCAGGGCGAATGGCGGCACGGCCTGCCAATGGAGGATGCAGCCATGCAGAGGGTGAAGCGGCGCGCTGGACATCGTCTGACCATGTCCGCGCAGGCGCCCTGAGCCCCATCTCCCCCGTACTACCCGCCCACATGCATACAGGTGGCCAAGCAGGTGCTCAGCCTGGATGTGGAGGGCGTGCTGGACCAGATCTCGAACAGCCGGGAGGACCTGCTGGAAGCCATCCAAAACCTGACCCTGCGCGCGCCGCTGCAGAGCTTGGTGGACGCCGCGCTGGACGCGACGCAAAACATCAGCTCCGGCATCCTGCTCCTCCAGGACCGGCTGGACTACGCCAACGTGCACCCAGGTGGGTGTGATGGAGGGGGGTGGAGGGGTTCAAGACTCTGAGCGGCGCAGTGCCTGAGCCGAGGGAGCGGCGGCGCCCGCCCGATTCTGGTGCACGTGCGGGCGTGGAGCGGGATTGGTCGACACCGCCATCCGCACGGCGGCAGAGCGTGAATCGCGCGCATGCTAGACCCAACTCCTCACAGACGAACGGCTCTTGGCGCTGAAGCCGTGACCCACCCCACGCCACCACCTCAAACCACCTACAGAGTACATGTCTCTGAAGAGCTACGCCTGCTGCAGCATCCTCAACACAGCTGGGCACCTGTGGTTTGCCCTGCTGCTGGTCGCAGGGTTTGGCATCACGCTGTGCGTGCTGTGCCTGCCCTGCATACACAGCATGGACGACGTGCCCAAGCAGGGCTGGGGCATGCGCATCAGCAACGCCTGCCTCGCCCGCCTGGCCCGGCCCCTCGCCAGCCAGGGCCTGGAGGCTGGGGTAGGGGGCGTGCTGGTGTCAGCGTCTGCCGCGCCGCCGGCGGGGGCCATCGTGCGCAAGAAGTCGACCCTGCCGGAGGCGCCGGCGCTGCACAGGCGCAGCGACACCATTGGGGCATGGTGAGGAGGTGGGGGGGTTGGGAGGGAAGGAGGATGGCCCCAGGAGACAGGCACCTCACAGCATGTGCCAGCCGCCTGCTGCACTGAGGTGGCAACGGGGCATGGGACTCTGAAGTCTTTCCTATGTGTGCCTGGGCATTGTAATTGAAGTGGCATGCCGGACCCTGTGGCTGCCTCCACCCAGCTGACATGTAACCACACCACCCCAGGTCTCATGCTGGCGAGCTGCCAGAGGATGTGCACACCCTCTCCGACTGGCACCCGCCCCCTAACCCCGCACACAACCTGCACAACCGGACGATGCCAGACGCGAGACACCTGCCAGGAAGCCGGCCAGGACCGGAATCGCCGTGATTCGTGATCACCCCAGTGCCTCAGGGCTTACCAGCGACCATCACGCTGTTTGGCTGCATCCCATATTTCAACATATTCTTGAGCTGTACCCCCATGTACTCCCAGGATACCATCTGTTTGCCCGTGCGCCATTCGCCGGCCCTTTGCCTTGACCCAGCTCCACCACCTTCCCAGGCCTATGCTGAGGCCTCGACTTCAGGGGTGCTTTGACATCGTCACCATCCCCTGGACTCTGCCTTGGAGTGCGTGTAACATCGCACGTCATGACACGCAAGGATGCGACTGCAGCGCGTCACATTGGCGATGGCGGACTGATGCCACCCGCCCTTCAACCGCCGACACACCCGGACCTCAGCCCAGCATCTGCCGGAGCTTGATGAGCCGCTTGAGGGCCGAGAGCCAGGCCGCCGACTCATCCCAGTCGTCGCGCGTGAGCGCGGCCTGGGCGCGCGCGGCGCCCTGCACGTCCCCGGCGTCCAGCGCCGCGCACAGCGTGCCCAGCTTGCCCGCCACCGAGTCCGACACGCCGCCCTGGGCCAGGCGCCAGGCCAGCAGGCCCAGCCGCCGGCCGGCGTCGTCCAGCTCGCGGGCCCGCCCCGGCTGGGCCGCAAAGGCGGCCTCGCAGGCGCGGAAGAGGTTGGTCAGGGACATGACGACGGGGCGGAGGGCGGGGGAGATGCCGCTGGTGTCCGCGCTGAGCAGCGTGGTGCCGGGCGGCGGGCCCCCTGCTCGGCCCAGGGGGGAGGCAGGCGTGGAGGACGCTGAGGACGCTGGCGCTGGGATCAAAGGGTGGGGTGTGGGAGGAGTGTATTCGTTTCAGGCGGGGAGGGGTTGGAGTGTGGAGGCCCTGTCAAGCATGCAGGGGACATGCCATGCCAGGCAGTCCCCTCGTCCCACACAGCTGCCTGGGGACCGCACCCGACGACCGCACCAACCAACCCATCCAATCACCTGCGGGGGGTGCATACGTCTGCTGGCTGGGCTGAGGGGTGTACGTTGGTTGCGGCGCAAACGTGGCCGGGGCAGCAGGGGGCGCGGGTCCGGGCGGGGGCGCGTACATGGCGGGGGCAGGCCCCGCGCTCGGGGCGGGTGCAAAGGTCTGCGGTGCCGCGGGGGGCGCATAGACGCCCCGCGGCGCATACGTGCTGGGGGGTGCTTGGGGAGCCGGGAGGGCCGGCGGCCCCTGCGGCGCAAAGTAGGCGCCCGGGCTCTGCTGCGAGGCGTACCCCGTGGGGCTGGGCGCCTGCGCGGGCGGCGGCGCAAACACCGCGGGCGGCGGCGCGCCGTACGCCGGCGGGGGAGCGGCGTAGGCGCTGCTCGGCGCGAGGGCCTGCTGCTCGGGCTGGAACAGGGCCGGGCCCCCTGGCGCGAGCTGGTGCTGTGCGCCGGGGTCGGGGGCGAAGTGCGGGGGGGGGGCTGGGGCGCGTACGCCGCGCCGGGGTTGGCGCCGTAGTTTCCGTACGCCTGGGCCGTGCTCGGGTCGGGGGCGTAGGAGTACGAGGCGTCGGCCGCGCCCTGGGCGTAGGCGTAGCCGCCGTCGGCGGCGCCCTGGGCATACATGTAGTCGGCGGCAGCGCCGTCCTGGGCGTACCCGCCGCCGCCGTGGATGTTGCCGTCGCCGCCGAGCCGTGCCGCGGCATCCTCGCCCATCCCGCGCGGCGCGCTGTGCGCGATTCTGTCGCGCAGGTCGGAGACGCCGGCCGCGGCGCCGGGCGGGACCAGGTCCAGGAACCGCGCTGCGTCGGCCAGGCGCCCATCGGCCACCAGCACGTCAGCGTAGCGCGTGAGCAGCCCGACCAGCGCGGGCGCCGCCAGCGCGGCGCCGCCGTCCGCGGGGTTGGCGCCCACGCCGCGCGCGCCCACGCCCAGCACCAGCGCCTTCTCCACCACGCCCTCCAGCGCGGCGGCGGGCGGCATGCGGCCCAGCCCAGCGCTCCACCCGCCCACCGCAGCGTCCACGTCACCGGCGCAGACGACGCAGAGGCCTGCGGCGTGCGCGTCGCCCGCCTCAGCCAGGCGCGCCGCCAGCGCGCTTGCCAGGGCCTCGAACTCCGCCGGCGGCGCGGAGGAGAGGAGCAGGGCCAGGGTCTCACGCCAGGCTGCCGGCGGACGGGCCGCCACCGAGGCCCGCCAGTCGCCGCGCAGGTGGCCGGCCACCAGGCGCATGAAGGGGCGCGGGTGGGCGGCCATGTAGGCCAGGCGTGCTGAGAGGAAGGCCTCCCCGCCCACCAGCGAGGCCAGCAGCACGGCGTCGCCCAGGCGCCCGGCCTCGCCGGCCAGCGCCGCCGCGCGCGCCGCGTCGCCCAGCACCAATGCGCGCTGGATGGCGTCCTCGCCCTCCCCGCCCGCCGCGTCCGCCAGCGCGCGGTCCAGCGCGCTGGCCTGCGGCGGCGCCGCGGTGGTGGCGGCCAGCACCGCCGCGCCGCCGGGGCCCAGGCCGGAGGGGCCGTGGGCGTGCGCCGCGCCGCCGTTGGAGGACGCGGGGCGGTGCGCATGGGGCGACTGCGTCACCGGGCTGTTCAGGTTGTCAAAAAACGTGTCCGCGCCTGTGGGTGGGTGTGGGTGGGGTGAGGGCTGGAGGGAGGGGAAGCGATGCTGGGCCCCAGCAGCTTCTCTGCAACGTCGGCCACGGTGGCGGACGGGAGCGCCCACGCTTCCCAGGGACTGCCCGTTCTCTCGTACTCCGACCGACCGTCCCCAGCCGCCCAGATTCCTGCCCCCTCTCAGCCCTTTCACCCCATCCCTGACTCGAACAAGCGCTCACCGTCAGTGCTAAAGGGGTCCACCTCCTGGGGGTTCCGGAGGAGGAGGGTGGGCCGCGTCCGAGGACGCGGCGCCCAGGCTCAACCGCGCGACGTCGTCCGCCGCGGCCTGGACCGCCGCCGGCTCCGCCTCCTCCATCGGTGGCAGGTCATCCCCAAAACCGAGGCGCTCCAGCAGGTAGCGCCGCGCGTCGGGCGCATAGTGCGTGCCCAGGAAAGCCCAGGTCTCCGCCTCGGGCGTGCCGGCCAGCTCGGCGGCGCGGCGCGCGCACAGCGTGCGCAGCGCCTCCCTGTCCCCGCTGGCCACCGCGCCCTCCAGCAGCGAGGGCGCGGCGCCAGGCTCGCCGCCGCCCCCGCCGCTACCCGTGTGCACCTGCACCACGGTCACGACGGTGGCGGGCGCAGCGGCGCCCTTGGCCGGCAAGGCCTCCGGCTCGGTGCGCGGCGGCGGCCCGAACCGCGCCAGGCGCCCGCCGAATCCGAACCTGGCGCCGGCGGGGCGGCGCAGCCAGGCGGGCGCGCGCGCGTGCGCGGGGGCGGGCCCCGGCGCCGGCTCGCCGCGCTCGTCGAGGGCGGGCAGCGCCGCGCAGCGCGCCAGCCCCGTCAGAGTCACGCGCCCCTCGAAGGTGGCGGCGGCGAAGAGGCCGGCGTTGCGCCCCGACGCCCACGCCACCTCGAAGTTCCAGTTGGTGGCGGGGCCAGCAGCGCCCAGCTCCGCGTGCGGCGCGCCGCAGCCCGCCACGTCCCACACCAGCGTGCGGTTGTCCTTGCCCGACGACAGGATCAGGCCCGCATCCTGGGTGCTCCAGGACAGGCCCAGCACGCCGCGCGAATGGCCCGTCAGCTCGCGCAGCGGCGCGGCAGGGCTGCGCAAGTCCCAGAGCAGCAGCCCCGGCTGGCCGTCGTCGTCTGAGGCCACCAGCACCTGGGTGGCAATGGCCGGGTTCCAGGCAGCCACCGAAACGTGGCGCCGTCGCGCGCCGCCCTCCGCCAGCTGGAAGATGGGCCGCTGCTTCTTCAGGTCCCACCCCACCACGCCAGACTTGCCGGTGCAGGTGGCCAGCACGTGGTGGATGCTGGGGTTCCAGGCCAGGAACCCGATCTCGCTGGCCACCTCCTCCACCCCGTTCTTCATTGCGGGGTACAGGGAGGGTGCGGAGGGCTTGCCCATGTCCCAGATGCACAGCTCGCCGTCACCACCACCGGAGGCCAGCAGGTTGGGGCTGTGAGAGTTGAACTGCAGGCCCCGAGCCTGCGGCGTATGGAGTTGTCGGTGGGTGAAGGTCGAGGAGGTAACGGAGCATGTGTGTGAGTGTGTGTGGATGGGTGGGTGGGAAGTGGGAGGGGTATTGTAGGGGCGATGCCCAGCGAGCGCTTGCCCCGCCTCACGGCACCAGGCATCAGCAGGCGGTCGATGTGATGTGGTTGAAGCGGCAGGGTGCACACCCACCGCCCCGCCCACCCGGGACGGATCCCTTTCCCAGAAAGAAACCCACCCACGAAAACCAGCCACGCCCCCCGCACCGCTCCTCGATGCTTCTGCAGGCGCGCCAGCGGCTGGGCCTCCTTGGACCCTGCGCCACGGGACATGATGCCCGCGGGATTCCACAGGCAGATGACGCCATCTGCGAGGCCGCCGGCCAGCAGTCCCTTCTGCAGGTTTGGGGAGAGAGGAGAGGAGTGTATGTAGACGTGCCCCTTTTGGGCTGCGCAGCTCACCCGATCAGGCCGGCTGCCGGCGACATTCGCACTGGGATGAAAGGCAGCATGGGAGGGTGCTAGAGCCCCATTCATTGCAATTTCCCCGACCCTGCCCCGATGAGTGTGAAAATCTTGCGCTGCACCCCTCCTAAGCTCCCAAACGTACGGGGTACTTGTCGGGATCGGGCCCCTTGCCCCACGTGAGGCGTGAGAAACGCTCGGGAGCATGCACCGCTCCACCGGCGGGCTTCAGATCCGTACTGGGGTTGGCTAGATCCAAATCAAAAATCTGTTTTCGAAGGGGTGGAGGGACTAGAGCTCGACGGTTGGGCCCAGGACTGCATCACCCCTGCACCAGACCACGCAGGATGACCGCACGGCGGCAATGGTGTCCTCCGCGCACCTCCAGCGTCGAGCTCGTGCTGAAGCTGAGATCAATGGCCCCGGCAACACTGCCGGCCGCAAGGAACGACCCAGTCGGATCGAAGCATATCGTTGCGGAGCGATCCACGCTCTTGACAGGTAGCATCCTGGCGACTGCCTCGCGGCGAATGTGGCAGTCAACCTTCCATCGATTGAACCTAGACAGAGGTACGTGAGGTGGCTGCGTGGACCGGGTGGGGTGAACGCGAGTGCCTTGCTCTTCTCGAGGTCGTCCTTTCCAAGCTGTCACCTGACCGTCCCCTCGCCCGGCACCGCGGTGTGCAAAGTTGCACTCAGGCACATGACAAAAGGCGCTGATTGCGGTAGAATCCTATATTCTGTTGATATTCATCCTTCACCAGGGCATGGGATCGCCTGTCAGGTGACCCGACATCCAGATCATGGTGGTCCGGCGAGTACACACGACGTCCAAATACTCCGTGCTCCTCCCCACCTACAATGAGCGCCAGAACATCCCCATCATCATCTACCTCCTGGTCGAAACTTTTGAGCTCCAGTGAGATAATATTGCGAAGGACGTTGTGCGAGTTGATTGTATTGCATTTATTCATGTCCTTCTCATTTTTTACTAGTGTCTCTGCTGAGCCCAACGTCCCACTGCTCACAGTAAGATCCGTTTCGAGATCATCGTCGTGGACGACAACAGCCCCGATGGAACTCAGGACGTGGTGAAGCAGCTACAGAGGGTCTATGGCGAAGATCGGTGCGTGCACGAGCTCAAGTGTGCTTTGCTGCCCCTTCATATGCTTGCTGCATGCGATCTGGAAAAGGCCCCGCACACCTGACCCCACGATGCTGCCACACCTATTTCAATATTTTCGATGCACTGGCCACTCCTGCAGGATACAGCTGCGGCCACGTGCGGGGAAGCTGGGCCTGGGCACCGCATATGTGCATGGTCTGCAGTACGCCTCTGGCGACTTTGTCATCATCATGGACGCTGACCTGAGCCACCACCCCAAGTACCTGCCGGACTTCATTGCCAAGCAGGCAGCTACAGGCGCCGACGTGGTGACGGGGACCCGGTACGGCCCGGGCGGGGGGGTGTATGGGTGGAACTTCAAGCGCAAGCTCATCAGTCGGGGCGCCAACACCCTCGCGGCCACACTCCTGCAGCCAGGGGTGAGTGCAGCATGGCTTGGGGCACGGGATGGGTACGTAGCAGGGGCATCCTAGAGAACATCAGGAGACTGCATCTGCATATTGAGTGGATCGAGGTCTGGGCTTGTTGGGCCAAACGCGGGGCTTTGAGACTGCCAAACTGGTCTCTGCGTCGTGCATGCTACAATAGTGAGCATAGTGCACCAACACCCTGGAGATTTACTCGCTTCCCTGCTGCGCTCCAGTTTGTTGAAGGGTTGCTATGCAACGGCTCTCAGATTTCCCCATCCACCTTTCCACCATACAGGTTTCAGACCTGACAGGTTCATTCAGGCTGTATCGGACAGCATGCTTAGAGAAGCTCATAAGACTCGCCACATCCAAGGGCTACGCCTTCCAGATGGAGATCATGGTCAGGGCTCGGTCGCTCGGCTACACAGTCGCCGAAGTGCCCATCGTCTTCGTGGACAGGGTGTACGGCGCCTCCAAACTGGGAGGCGCCGAGATCTTGCTGTATGTCAAAGGGCTCCTCAAGCTGCTGGTCACCACGTGAGGCAGTGCTGCAGTGTCAGGAGTATGTTGGGATGTTGCGGTGAGGAACAGCACCCTTGGTGGAGGTGGTATGGCAACCTGTGACCTCAATATTGACATCTTCTGTAAGCTGGAGCAAGAAAGGCTGGCCGCCGCACCATGCTAGTGGGGCCTGACAGCCCCCGGACCCAGCATGCACGCAGCAGGGTCAGATGAAACCCAGGAGTGCTGTCGTGAAGCAAGCGACCCGAAGACACTCACAATACATAGCTGGCATCGAGGGTCCTCAAGGAGGTGCCACGCCCTCCCCCCAGCCAGTGCGGAAGGCACCACCGGCCTGTGAACCCGCCTCTCGGGCCCTGACCCCGGCAGCTGGCAGCACATGAGCGTCATCGTGTCTTTGGCACAATGCCTACGGCTAGGACGCACGGGCATGGCTCGTTGCGCGACAGGCTGGAGGAGCTTCTCCACTCAGATTGGGGATGACCTGCCGTCCCACGGCACCGACTTGCAAGTCGCGGGTGGGGCGCCTCCCATGGCTGCCCAGCGCAAGGTCATCATCTTCTCGCCATCTCGGGTGGCGGGCCAGCACGGGCTCGCACAGACCATCGATGGGGGTGCGTGGGGAATGTCGTGGTAGCTGGGACTCCTAGGCCGATGCTGGGAGACGGGAGGAGCCGATGCCGGGGAGTGCGCAAGCCAAGCGAAATACATCTGATTGGATCTCCGAGAGCCTACCTACACTCACAGGTGGCCCAAGCTGGAGGGTTCTCTTTGCGCCGGAGGGTGAGTAGCCCTCCCAGTGGGCACACGGCTGGACGGTCACCTCTCAGAAGTACAGCAAGCATCCACTCATGCAGGCCTGCTGCGGCTGACCTGGCTAGCCAACACACGCACACTCTCACACACATCCCGCAGGCAAGTGGATGAACCCCCTCATGGGCTGGACTTCCACCGCCGACCCCTTGGAGAATGTGCACCGCCCGCTGTACTTTGACAGCAAGGAGGCGGCGATTGCCTTTGCGGAGAAGAATGGGTGGGGGTATGAGATTGAGGACCCCAATCCCCGCACTCACATCCGTCCCAAGCGCTTCATCGGATGTGAGTTGGGCCAGTCCGGGCGTTTTTTCTCTCGACGGGGGGTTGTTGGGACGCAATGGTTCATGAATCTCTTTCCACCCTTGGATACCCTGATGTTTCAAGGCCTTGGGTGGCAGTCCTGTGTCTTGAGAGGCATGCCTCTGTGAGATGGTGATGTATGAGCCTTCCTGCTGGCTTCGAGGATACCAAGGACCTGTCCCTTCACCCTTCCAGACGGTGACAACTTTTCCGTGAAGCGCAAGGGCCTGCCCTCTGGCGGGCTGAGGAGCGAGCTTGGCGGCAAGAAGAAGAAGTGAGGGAGGACCCTCACAAGGGGCTCCCCTGCATATCGTACTCTAGCAGTGAGGAAGCCGGCCGTCCGATGGCTGGGGCTGCCACTGCAGACTCCCTGAAGTTTGGATGTCCTAGCTGTCACGCCCTGGTGTGTAAAGGAGCCCTGTCTTCAATAGGTGACAAGGGTGTGAGGTCCTTCCAGTGGCCTCGACCACTAATGAGGGTTACAACTGACTTCCAAGTCGGCAACAAGATCACAATCTCAGCAGGGGGGCCATGGTCTGGCCATGCAACCGCCCCTGGGAGTGCAAGCTGACTGGCTTGGACGGAATCAGGCCACGCTGCAATCCAGCGCTACAAGCCGCTTCACTGCGCTGCGCCGTTTTGCTGCTGCTGGGCCTCCCTCAGCACCTGGATGACAGACGCAAAGCTGAACCACTCGGGGATGTCTTCGCCTGCGCAGGAATGGGAATGGGACTTGATTGAGATGATGGGGAGGAGGAACTCCCTTTGCGCCCACAGCCCGCCCAACCACTCCCCACACCGGACGCCGACGACCCACCGCTGCGCAGCATCTTGCGGAACTTGGTGCCTGACAGGTTGAGCTTGTGCAGCCCCTGGCTCTCTGCAACATCGGCCGTTACAAAGCCCGCCTCCTGCACGGGTGGAATGGGAATGAGAAGTCGGAGAAGAAGCAGGGGCAGTGAAGACAGGGAGGGAGGGAGGCAAGCACCCCGCCCATCTGCCCCAGGCCAGGGCAAACCATGACGCTGCCGCCCACCACTCCTGCCCCGCGACACCGCACCTCGGTGTACGTGATGTTCAGGGATGGGACGGTCTGCATGCCCAGGGCGGGCGCATGCTTCGTCGCAAACTCCTGGGCATCGTAAGGACCTGGAGGGGAGGAGGTGCGCCGCCCAGGTGAGTGACACGCGGGGCTACGTGACTGTAGTCAAGGGTCACAGTGCCCTGCAGGGCCTGGGGGCCAGGTGCATGCATGCCAGGGGGGACATGGTGCCAGGTGCTCCCCAGTCAGGTTCAACTCAGAGAACTCAGGCAGAGACGGTGTGAGTGTGGCCTCTCCTGATCCTTGGGTATTCTGCCCGATATCCCTGGGCCCTCTCGACACTCCCAGACTCGTGTCTGCTGCACCCTCACCCCACCCCACGCACTCCCACCAAGCAAGAGCGGAAGGCAGTCCTTCCCCTCCCCCGCCGACGGGTCCCCCAGCGCACCGTAAAAGTCCTCCCCCGTGAGGCTGGACTTGCAGCCGGCCATATCGCGGCCGATGATGAAGTGGGTGCACCCATAGTTCTTGCGGATGATCATGTGCTGGATGGCCTCCCGCGGCCCCGCCATGTGCATGGAGTATGGCAGGTAGGCCCAGCGCAGCGCGGGGTTGGCCACCTCCGCGGCCAGTACCTCATAGGTGCGGTACCGCACGATGCCGGGGATGTCGTCGTCCTGGGTGGGCCCGCAGGTGGGGTGCACCAGGCACACCGCGCCGGGGGAGACGTTGTCCGCATCCAGCGCACGGATGAAGAGCTCGTAGTGCGCGCGGTGGATGGGGTTGCGACACTGGAAGGCCAGCACGTCCACGCCGCCGGGCAGCGTGCTCCGCACCTCCGCGGGCGTCGCGCAGGGGAACTCGCGGGTGGGCAGGCCCAGCCCCTCCACGCCGCCGCCCAGGTAGTAGCGCCCGCGCTCCCCCGCGATCATGGACACCGCGGGGTGGTCCAGGGCGGTGGTGCCATAGCACTGCCGCGCCTCCAGCGCCTTGTTGGGGCGCCACTTGGAGCTGACCGTGAAGGTGGCCAGGGACTGCATGATGGGGGAGGGGGAGTTGATGGAAACGGGGGGGGGGGAGGGGGGGGGATGGAGGAAGGGGGGGCAAAGTCATAGATCGTGTGGAAAGGGAAACTAGGCAGAGAAGGACATCCACATGAGGCCCTGGCGCCCCGCCAAGCAACCTGGGGCGCGCGTGGGAGCAAGGGGTGCAGGCATGCTGGTCCCCTGGCAAATGTCCTTTTCCTCCACTCTGATGCCCCCGCCCTGGGCCCACCTCTCCCTTGTAGGTCAGGAGCAGCTTGTCGCCGACGATGATGCCCTCTTCGCTGGTGTCCATGACCACCGGCAGCCCAAACAGGGTGCCATCGGGGAGCGTCATGTTTTCAACCACGGAGGTGTACTCCTCCTCCGTCATGAAGCCCCTCAGCGGGGAGAAGGCCCTGAGATAAGGTATTGGGTGCGATTCTTGATGGGTGTGAGCGTGTCGCCCAAGGCCGGCCCAGGCAGCCATGCACCAAACTCGGGAGGACGATGCATGGCTGGAATTTGCGGGGGGCATCAGCATGCCGCCCGTGGGACAGGGAAGGGACGTGCCTTTGAGAAACATAAAACAGGACACGGCGGGTGGGTTTAGACCTGAGGACATACCCTGGCGCAACACAGAAGATCCCAGTTGCCCAAAGCCCTCCTCATAAAGACAAGACAACCCAGCTTTGCCAGATGGAGCACACCATTCCGCATAGAGGTCACCGAAACCGCACTTCCTTCCACACAAAGCGAAGCAGCTGCTCGTCACATTTTGGCACCCAGAATCCCTTCGAACAACCAGCCTCACCCTACGGTGAGCAGCTCTACATCGCATGCATTACGGTCAGACAGCTCGACGGTCTTGTTGCAGGAGCTGATGGCAGCCTCTCTCTGGGAACTGGGCAGCATGAGGTCGACCAGAGACCCACCATGGGGAGCAATGGTGTTGGCCTGCTCGGCGGTGGCTTCAGCGCTCGCTCTGCATAGAGTTCTGGATGGGAATATACAGGTGTAACGAGCTTCTCATACGCTTTGACGTATCGTCCCTTCTCGTCTGAGCCGGCGCCAAGCGAGGCTCTGCAGGGTTTCCTCGGCAGACCTGCACCACCGCCACCCACCGAGACATGATGTGACAGGAAGCGTGTCCCGCAGGCTTCTCACTGCGCAAGGATCCAGACCTCGCACTCCTGCCAGGCCTCGCGACGAATAGCGGCACCTGTGTGCGGCTGGTGCCGGTGACCCTTGCGGCGCAGAGGCCCTGTGGCCGTGGCACCCCACACACGCGCAGAGCTGGAGTGGACATGGCTAGATTTCGAAGTACTCGAGGCCACCAAGTGTTTTGAGAGGGATTGGGCGGCCTCCAGGGCATAAGTGCATGGATCAGCACGTGACGGGTTATCCGCGCCTTAGTCATTTGGCCCGTCGACACCTTTCAGCCCAGCCTGCCAATATTTGAAACAGCTTTCAACAACCTCCTCCTCCCAGAAGATTAGAAGCTGCGGTATTGCAGATATGCTGCTGACTATATGGCTGAAATCGATACGTATCACAGGCAAAGTAGGAAATTGGCGTGATGAAAGCAACAGGGTAAGTATGCATGGGGGGTAGGGTATGGTAATGATTGTGAATTGGTCGTGGATACTCCTTGCAGGCAGCGGATGAGCAAGCCCATGAGATCGACCATGGGTTAAAACTGTGCCCGTAAGCCCATTCAGGGGGAGGGCAACGCTTTGCGAGTGGCATGGGGAGACTTCTTTGCAGAGGTTGTGGTGGTGGTTGTGGGGGCGGGAGAGGTGCTCTGGGTGCTGCGGTTTGGAGGAGGGGGGAGGGTGAACTGCACCACGGGGGTTGGAGGAGAGGCAATCTTGTTGCCGTACTCGTCAAAGTAGTAAGCGTAGGCGTAGCCCTCGAGTGTCTCCACGGCGGAGGCAACGAAGTGGCCGCTGTGCTCAAGGGAGTCGGGGGTGTATGCTGTGCCAAAGTCGAAGATGCCCAGCTTGAAGACCACGTGGACCTGAGGGACCTTGTGCTTCAGGAGGACATCATACTGGAACTGAACAGAATGCATGATACCTGCCCAGGCACATCTGGCAGACACCACGGAGATGGTGGTGTATGGCGGCGGTGGTGCAAGGGGCGTGGGGGGTGGGCTGGGGACTGGCGGCGGGGGTGGGGATGACGGTGGCAGGGGTGTCACAGCAATAGAAGGGGATGTGATCTGCTTCCCTGTCGCATCGTAGAAGTAGGCGTAGGCAGATCCTTTCGTAGGCCTAGTTCCAAACACAATCTTGCCCACGTGGGTCAGGTCGTGGGGAATGAAGCCTTCGCTGACTTGGCCAGAATCCATGTCGAACACCACATCCACGCTTTTAGGGACCAGGTCCGAAGTGGTCACGCTGTATACGCAAACTGTTTCCCGAGGATCATGCATATCGCACCGTGCGAAATCCACCGTGATTGAGATATCGTCCTGCGCAGTGGGCAAGGGGCTCCTGTGGGGCAACTGCATTGGCATGCGAGCCGGAGTGAAGACCTCGGGCCATCATGCAGACACCTCCCAGACCTCACCGCTGAAGTAGGTGTGGCTGTGATCACCGCGAGCAGGAGGCCCATAAGGGCGAGGTTCGAGAATCGCCCCATCCCGGTGGGCAGAACAGTCAAGGAGCTGCTGAGTGTGAAAGGAGTCTCGCTTCTATGCTGCGACCCAAGGGGTGCGTGTGCCAGGAATGTGGCAGAATATAATTTATTTGAGGTTTCTCCGCCAACTTGTAGGTGTCAGCGCCAAGCGAATACAGCGACTTGCGTGTCTGCCAGGAAGGGACATAGCAGACTCCGGCTCGGGCAGCGCATCCGGGGGCCGCGCGCTAACACGTGGCCGCGACGACCGCAAATCGAAGCGATTCGATCATGTGAAGCACGGCGAACGTTGAGGAGTAAGAAGGGCGTAGATTTGAGGTGATTCGTTCATGCGCTAAGAAAGAGCGTTGCCTCGACCAGGTGCAAGACTGAGCGAGCCTTGCAATGGGCACTTCTGGAGAGAAGTGTCGCGACATTGGCCCAACTGCAAACACCAATGTCAGCAGTGTTCCGCAATTCCTGGCAAGAGGAGTGGGTGCGATAGACATAGCAATCGACGCGTTGATGCATCTGTGAGCATTACCATAGAGCCCTGACGACCAAGCAAAGGGTGGCTGTGACAAGGAACACCAGGCCCCATTGGTTCACTGGATTGAAAACTCACAGAGCATTGGCAAGGGGATCTGACGTCAACCGAGTACTTCGGGCTGAAATTGTGAATAACGGGAATCGCGAGTGGATCTCGGTCCCAGTTTGAGATTTGAGAACTCCGACAACCCTGTGTCAGCCCGTGCCCAATAGTGCTCCACCCGGGCGCATCCCCATCGAATGCATGCAGCCGGACCTCAGGTTGATTGCATGCCTCCCATCCATCCTTCCGTATCTTACCCCACTTCTCTCCTTCAGCCCGGACATCTCATGGTGTTGCAAGTATGCTGTATACTGCTTCAAATGAAACGCTATATATCACAGACATAAAGGACATTGGCTCGATGAGGAGAAGACAATAGGATAAGTATGCATGGGGGAGTATGGCAATGATTGTGAATTGGTCGTGGAATTCCTTGGAGACCGCAAAGGAGCACTCCCATGAGAGTGACCATGGATTACCCCCCGGCTACTTGCCAGCCTATTCAGGGTGAGGGCAACGCTTTGCGAGTGGCATGGGGAGACTTCTTTGCAGCGATTGTGGTGGTAGTGGGGGAGGCAGAGGGGCTGGCGATGTTGCGCTTTGAAGGACGGGGAAGGGTGACTTGCACCACGGGGGTGGGGGGAGAGTCAATCTTGTTGCCGTACTCGTCAAAGTAGTAGGCGTATGCGTAGCCCTCGAGCGTCTCTACGTCCACAGCACCGAAGTGGCCGCTGTGCTCAAGGGAGTCGGGGGTGTATGCTGTGCCAAAGTCAAAGATGCCCAGCTTGAAGACCACGTGGACCTGAGGGACCTTGTGCTTCAGGAGGACATCATACTGGAAGCGAACGGGCTGCATGTAACCAGGCCAGGCACAACTGGCAGACACCACGGAGATGGTGGTGTATGGCGGCGGTGGTGCAAGGGGCGTGGGTGGGGAGGCAGGGACCGGCGGCGGGGGCGGGGATGACGGTGGCAGGGGTGTCACAGCGACAGAAGGGGATGTGATCTGCTTCCCAGCCGCGTCGTAGTAGAAAGCGTAGGCAGATCCTTGCGCAGTCTTACTTCCAAAGGAGAACCTGCCCACATGGGTCAGTTCGTGAGGGATGAAGCCCGTGCCGACCTCACCCCCAGAATCCATGACCACCATAACAGTTACGCCGGTCTGAACCAGGTCTGAAAGGGTCACGCTGTAGACACATTCTGCTCCGTTGCCACCGCGCGAGGTGCACCGAGCATAATTCACCGTGAGTGAGATATCTTCCTGCGCAGGGTCAGGGGCTCCTGTGGGGCAACTGCATTGGCATGCGAGCCGGAGTGAAGACCTCGGGCCATCATGCAGACACCTCCCAGACCTCACCGCTGAAGTAGGTGTGGCTGTGATCACCGCGAGCAGGAGGCCCATAAGGGCGAGGTTCGAGAATCGCCCCATCCCGGTGGGCAGAACAGTCAAGGAGCTGCTGAGTGTGAAAGGGGTCTCGCTTCTATGCTGCGACCCAAGGGGTGCGTGTGTTGCAGGGATATGTTGAAATGCGATGGATTAGCGTATCTGTTCTCCTTCACAGCCGTCAGCGCCTGATGGTCTCAGCCACTCCGCGTGTCTACCAAACGTGGACTTGGCAGAATCCGGCTCGGGTCGTGGTCCGGAGGGCGCGCGGCACGTGGCCGCCGGGATAGCTGCGCACAGCGGTCGAGTTCGAGCGTGTGGGAGCCAATGTTGCATCAAACATTCACAATTGAGTTATGAATTAAAATATAGGGCATGGTGATGTGGGACCCCCTGTAATCACGGATTTGGCCATGTCCTCGGTGATGGCAATATCGACCATTTGTGCTGTACGATGCAACGCTCGCTCAGAACGGACCGTGTACCCAGTGCTCGACGAATTGGGAAAGCAGGATCTCAAAGTGTCGGGGGTGGCCTGTCCCTGCAAAGGTGTGAGGACCTGGTGTGCGTCCTGCTCTGGGTTCAGTCCAGGCCGGAGACTGATACCGAAACGCCAGATGAACCCCGACGTAGACTTTCAGCAGGATCACATAAGATTTGCGCGGTTTTTTTGCCCTGGATGACTTTGATGAGACCCTGCGTGCATGAACTGCTGATTGCCCCCCCTTGCCATAAATTGGCCACAATTCTGATGAGCATGGGAAGTGCTGTGGTGAATTCGTTTGCAGAATGCTGACATGTCGGATCTGCTGTCGCTTTTAGGGAAGGCCATGTAGCAGTGTTGGTAGCATCCCCTGAAAGTTGCAGGGCCTACTGCTCATCAAGGTATTATTCGGACTGCCTTCGGAGAACAAAGAGATGCCAACCTCCCAGCGTGCACAGGCGGCAGGTGCATGTTGTCGTCGGAAAGAGCACCGATTGGAGCATGCACGCATTGCGTAAGCTCGTAGATACATCGATGGAACCAGGGCGGTATCGAGCTTACAGGGTGGGTACCCTGGAACTTGGGAGCGCTAGCCGGAGGCGGGCATTGGTATATGGACGACAAAGAGATTCAGCTACTTGAGGCATGCATCAAAGTGAGGTTCATGAGCTGTGTTACTCCACTGGATCATGGTGGGTCGATGGTTGGAGTACATATCTCCCCTGGCTAGGCGGGGTTTACTGAGTGCAACCACACGTCATAGGGATGATCATTTGATGAACTGCACACCAACGCCCAACCTATGGGGAGAAGTTGAAGCGTCTAACCCGACTGGGTTTGCAGAAGCTTCACAGTAGAAGGTGTATGCAACTCCCAGGGATTCTCCTTGGACAGGAATCAGTGCCATTGCTGAAGATTGGCCCCAAAGTGGTGCAAACATCATCTCACTGCTCAGCCAGCCAAGAGCTCATGTTACATTGGGTACTGAGTGCATGAGAGACTTGCTACAGCCACGGGATTGTGCACGTTTGAGTCGAATGCATCCCCCAGGCCAGCCCTGAGGGCTTCAAATTCCGTTGTGGCAGGCGTCAATATCGAGAGCAACCCCACAGCAAGCCTGACCACTGGCAGCGTGGCATAATCACATTGTGCAGTGTGGAGGAGGGCTTTCATCGGATAATCAATGTTGTCCTTGTGCATGTTAGCAATGGAGGTGCGATGGTCGTCGTGACGAGACGGTCGCGTGCCCTCATAATTCCCGACGACAGCGGGTCTGAGGCTGAACGTCACGGAGCTGGAGCCCCTCCATCTCCGCCCAGGCAATCCGCGCCAGCCCAGTGCCCAACGACATCGCCCCCGAGCCCTCAAGGGGCGACACCTCATGGATCGGCTGCACACACCCAGCCTCCCCTCGCTGAAGAGGACACCTCAGGCAGCGAAGGTGGGAGCTTTGGTCCAAATCCATTCTCTCAACATCAGGCCCCTGTCTACCTTGATAAACCCCTCGCTTGCCAAGTCCAGCAGGTAGCAGAGGCTGCAGGGAATGGAGGGTGAGGCCTAGGCCGAAGCGTGGAGGGTCGCCTGGTGTGAGAGAGGGCGGACGCCCCGTCGTGAGGGCCCGCCTCCTCGCTGGGGGCCCCGGAGACTACGAGGACGGCGATGACTCCGGGGCGAGCGGAGGTGCGATGCTGGTTGGCTCGCGGGCCATCTGATGTCTCTCCAACCCTCCACACCGCGACCACCTCGCCATCTGCCCCACAGACTTGGGTGACTTCATCGTCGACGACGAGATTGAGAGGACTTCCTCCTCCTCATCCATCGCGGCAGACTCTGAGCGTCCTGGGGATGAGGACAGCGGCGTGCGTGCTGCTGTGCGGCGTCAGCGCATCCTGGCTCGGCGCTCCGTGTTGTGCTCCTCCTCCTCCTCCTCCTCCTCCTCCTCCTCCGGCATGGGCGATGGGGCTGGGGCAGTCTCAGGGCCTGCAGGGGCCAAGACCCTGCAATCCGGCGGCCGTCCCGGGAGGCGTGGCCAGGCAGGCGCCGCGGCACTCGCGCCTTCGCCTGGCACACAGGTGCGGCTGAGGAGGCGGGTGCCCAGGCTGTGTGTGGCAGAGGTCCTGGAGAGGGGGGGCCGGCGCTGGTACGAGGCGGTGCATGCGCAAGGCAGCGAACGCGAGGATGAGGGGGCTGACGCGGGGCCCCCGACGGATGAGGGAGATCCCAGCGCTTCGCTGCGCACCAGCACTAGCGGGTCAGCGCGGGAGGAGGGCGTGGAGGCGGTAGCCCGTCCTCTGCGCCCAAGCCCGGCGCTGGGCGTGCTTCGGTGAGTGGGTGGTCGGCAGGGTTTTGGAGGCTGCGCAAGAGGATTGTGCATGCGGGTGCTTTGGGATGGCCCACCTCTCCCTGCCACCCCAAGCCTCCAACTCCTGGGATGCTGTCCCAGGGCCACTGCCATGCTGGGCGTCCAGCTCTCCAGCTACACCCCACGTCAGCTCTTTGACATTTATTGCGAGTACCGCCTCCTGGTGGACGTAGACCCCGGGTGTGATGAAGCGGGCGGGTGTGTTGTGTCGGATGGTGCTGCGCTGCTCCGGGGCGGAGACGGATTCTACGCTGGGGCTCTAGGAGCACAGGTTGCACACCACTCACACTGTACCTCAGGTACGAGGATCGGGTCGCCACCAGCCCTCAGCACCAGCAGTACTACCGCAATGCAGTGCAGGCGGTGGAATGGAAGCTTGGACGAGCCAGGTACCGAGGGGGCAGGCGAATGGGCAGCTGCTTGGCTTTCCAGAGGCTTCCACCTGAACAGGCGCAGCCTATCTGACCGTCTCACCCGCGTACCTGAGCGTAGGACCCCCCGCTGTGGCCCGCCGCTGACTCCTTGCCCTCGAAACACGTTCCGTGCAGGGATGCGGCGGCCAGCTCCTTTTGGCGATCCTCAGCCAGAGGCCTGGTCGAAGCCCTGGAGACGCTGCCGGGCATCGAGTGCTCCTGGAGCATCGACCCCCTGCAGCCCCGTGCGGGGGATGCTGACCAAGACGATGGCCCCATCTGCCAAGCCTGTCGGCGCTCCAGGTGGATGGAGTGGCAGACCACATGCGTACTCAGGTTTGGAGGAGGTCGACCCATCCTGGTTGACAGGATCCCAGGTCAGTGGCGTCAGGACTCGCCCCCGGCACCCCCCCGCCTGAAGGTCGCACGCGGTTCGGGAACTTGTCCTGCGGGGGCGCCCTGTGGAGCTGCGGACGAGCAGGCGCGCTCCCCGGAGGACAAGCGATCAGTTTGCGGAGGTTTCGCCGGCATTCCAGAGGACCCACAGGCGCAGACCCCTGAGCGAGAGCTCAGGGACCGACTCTGGGGGCCCAGGCAACAGCCAGGACAACAACAATCTCACCACGCGAGAAGCTGAGGGCAGGCGCCGCGCAAGTAGGAGGGGAGCGGAGCATGGGCCCGGGAGAATTCTTTCAGCGCATGGGGGTGCCTCGATCCGCCCTCCCCTGGCGTTCACCCCGCAGGGTTCCTGGTGGGGCGCTTCTGCTGCGCGCGCCTGTTCCTCTACCACGCCCTATTCCACTGGGAGCGGCGCCTGCGAGCGCGGCTGCGCCAGGAAACCAAGAGTGCCTGGGCACAGGTGCATGTCGTGCTTGGGCGTCAAGCCTGCTGCGCATGGCTTTGAGGGCTTGTATCTGCTGGGAAGCCTGCCCGTGATTCCTCGAGCTTTGCTGAACAACAAGGCCTCACACCAACGTGCACGCCCTTGACCTGCCGCAGATCAGGGGCGAGAGCAGCCGTGGGGAAGTTGCTGCACGCGTGCTGGCAAAGTCCTCCCTCCTGGAGACCCTGTACGATATCTTCTCCCGCCTCTGCCAGCTGGCAGGTGAGAATGTGCAACAGGTTGGATGGGCCAGGAAGCAGCCATGGACACATGGCTTCCTCAATCTGCCCAGAAGTGACGTTGCCAATGTCACCTGCCCAATAGGGGCCATGTGCTCTCATATCTATCTGGGATAGGATGTGGCAACTCACACACCTTTCCCCCTTTCTTTATCCCCCAGACCAGTACCTGCTGAGCGGGGGAGAGGGGGGCTACCGCGGCCGCTTCGGCGCGCCCGACACCTCCGCCGGTGCGTCGGCGGGGTGCCGTGGTGGTGGGGCCAGTCCTGCATGCCGCGGTGCCCTGGGCCCGGCCTGGACTTCACATGTCTTGCGGTTGCCAGCGCCCTGGCATCCACCCCGCGTCCCCCTTGTCCTCCCCACAAATACCGCACCGCAGAGATCCATGCGCTCGTGGAGTCCCTGCACGACGACGTCGAGGCGGAGGAGAGCAGCGTGCGCTGGGTGGGGTCCTCCCTCGACCAGTCGGGCGAGAGCGGGGGGAGTGGGGAGGTCGTCAGCAGGGCGGCGGCCCGGCCGGATAATGGCCCCGGCGAACCAGGGCGAGCGCCGCCTGGCGGGGCGGGTGCCGGCGACATGAGCGCGCCTTCCTCCTCGTCTGGCGGGAACGCCGGCTCTGAAGCCCGGCGCCAAGCATCTTCGGGTGCCATCGGCCGCGGCGCCGAACCCGGCGGCGAAGCTGTTGACGCGGCAAGGCCCGGAGCTGCACTCGCCAGGCGAGGCCGCCACGCCGTCATCTTGACCTCGCTCGACGACAGCGAGTGACGTGGGGCAGCACTTATTTTGGCATTCGACCTTGGGCTGGTCATGTACACTGATACGCCGGCTGTGCATTATGTCTCACGCTGTCTTTCCTGAACCTATGCTGAACGCTTGCTGCACACTCACTGGTACTCGTGCCCAATGGGGCAGCACATCAGACTGTGGGGGTCAACGCCATCAATGCGTTGTAACAGGAGGCGCATGCCATGCCCAGCAGGGTGAAAATGGGCGCGATGCATCGCTGCTCGGGCAGGGTTGGCGCTCAGACGGCACTGGACCGCAAGGGAGGAGCCTACTTGCCCTGCAGCCCGGCCATCTGCTTTTCTGCGGCGGCAGTAAATTCCCCAAACCGCATGCCCACGCGGGCAGAGTGCTTCATGAACTTCTCACAGCACTTTTGCACGCACTGCAAGGGACATCGGGACGGGAGGCTGCTCAGAAAGATCCGGGATGGTAAGGCAAGCAGGGGGTGGCAGCAATACTCTCAAGGACCCGCACCTTCTCCTCTGTTGCGTCGAGGTCCTTGCGCCGGAAAGAGTCCACGCAGTCCGTGAAGCACTTTTCTACCAGATTGTTGTACATGCGCATGCTGCAAGGGTCGCGAGAGGCATGTTGAGCGCATATGAACTCATAATGCATGCAGGGACATGGTCAGACCCGGGCTGGTACCGAAGCTCCGCGAGAGCACCGCACCACTGACACAACAACTTTTATTAGCACCTGTCGCGTGTCTGCATTGTCTCTATCGCCTGCAGCAGCTCCTGCTGCTGGCCCTCCGAGAAGCCGCTGGCGTCGGGACCGCTCATCGTGGTCGAATCCGACGAAAGGCTGCCGACGGCTGAAACTTCGAATGGAATCTTCCTATATATTAGGATGAAGAAGATCGTTTCTGTGAAGGCAGGAAGCAGCACTAGAGGGGCAGCGTAAATGCGGGGCTGAGCATTTGAGTGCTGAGCTTGCTGCGGAGAACAGGTTCATGCAGAACTTGTTGGGTCTGCATGACTGATTCCGTTGTGAGGCAATTGGGGAGTTGACAGTCGACCCACCGTTGGATTCTCAGCAGAGAATATTGCCCTGGTATCCCAACAAGACACCAGTGCTCTTATACTTTCATACACGAGGAAGCATGCGAGGGGTCCTGCATGCAACTGATAGGGGATCTGAGCAACCTGCAGAGCGCGCCAGGCTTGGCGATGCACTTCGGAGCAAGCACCTCGCGGCACCGGGTGCTCTGGTCAGAGGCCTGGTGGCAACTATTGCGTCGATGCCACCAGCATCCCCTAGTGAGCATGTCTGGCAGTCTGTCGCTCTCAGCGCGGCAGGCCACCCCATGCGCCGGCTTTCTTGGGCTTGGATGCAGCCTCCGCCGCCTGCTTCTTCTTGGCCTCTTCCTCCTTCTGCACCCACATGACCATGGCAGTAAGGCATGAGTTAGAGACGTGGGGGAGTAAAAGCGTCCTCTGCCTCATAAACATCCGCAAAAAATCTGAGACAAGATCCCCGTCACGTCCTCATCCTGAACCCTGCGCAGCCCCCACAAGCCCACCTCCCTCCATAGGCCATACCCAGCACCCACCTCCACCGCCTTTGGGTTCAGCATGCGGCGCAGGGCCAGGGCGACCTTGACGTTGTTGTCCAGGGGGTCCAGGGGATCCTTGCGCAGCCTGCACGGGCGTTGCAGATTGGATGGAGGCTGCGGTGTGAGGGCACCGAAGAACACGGGCCCAGCCCGGCTTTGCTGGCGCCTGACACCCTGAAACTGGGCCGACAGCATACTGGCCATAGGCGCGTCCCCCAACAAACCCACCGGTGGCTCAGGGCCATGGAGGCCAGGGGCACGACATCCTCGAGGACCACCTCCTTGCGGCCCTGCAGGGCCACCGCGGCTCTCACCGCCCGGTTGAGCACGATGTCGCCCCGGATGCCATCGGTGTCCAGCAGCGAGCACAGCTCACTGCGGCGTCATGGGCGAGGGAGGGTGTACTTGTCAGGGAAGGAGAGTGCATGCTTGTGAGTGAGAGGGTGGGGACTCAGCAATGCCCGGGCAGGGCCTCCCATCCCCTATTGCCGCACCCCAGCTCGCTCACTTTTGCACCCACAGCTCACCACACCCACCTGATCTTGAGCTTGATGTCCCTGGACACCGTCACCTCGGGCAGCAGCTGCCGGGCGCGCTCGAGCTGCTCCACCAAGGCCTCCTGCTCCGCCGCCACCGTCTTCAAGAAGGCCGCTGGATTCTGCATAAAAGAAAGGGGGTGGTCGGGCCAAGGGCTGCGTATCTGGGACTGGGCAGAGGCTGGTCGGGGGCCGCTCCTCTTCGCAGAGCCTGCGCACGGTCTGCACGGCGTGCAGAACACACTGGGGCAGGCGCGGGCAGGGTACGTGGATCCTCGCAGGCCGGCGTCAGCGAGGGTTGCAGCGCACAGGGGCCCTTGCGCGCCACCTCCCTGTACACCCCTCCCACTCGACACTGCGCACCCCCTCAAAGGCGAGTCGGTCCAGGACCATGCGTGTCCGCTGCGAGGTCTCCTGCAGGGTGCCGACCGAGACGGACAGCCCAAACCGGTCCAGGAGCTGGGGCCGCAGCTCGCCCTCCGCTGGGTTCCCGGAGCCTGGGCGGGGTGCAAGAGGATGGGGAGCGGCTGCATTGCTGGGTCCGGAAGAGCAGGCGCAGGCGGTCGTGCCACTGCATGCCTTCCTCGACCTGGAGCGCACATCCAATTCACCCCCCCCCCCACCCCCACCCACCCCCCCCACCCACCAATCATGATGAACGACGCCGGGTGGACGATGGAGATGCCCTCCCTCTCCACAGTGTTGCGTCCGCTTGCAGCTGCCCAAGGGGGTAAATCAGGGTGCTGTGACAAGCCGGCTCAAGGGCAGGAGGGGACCGCCGAGGGTGATTTCAAAGCCTGGCTTCAGGGCAAGCCCTGTCTCGAGGGAAGTCCTGATACACCACCCTCAACATCACCACCCAGCTCCCGTAATGCACCCTCCCTTACACCTGGCCCAGGGGCCTCGCCGTCCCACAGCCAGGCATTGTACACGATCTGCACCCTCCGCTGCACCACGCACCAGCATCGAGCACCACGTCCACCAGCCCATCGTCGAGCAGGTTGACTTCATCGACATACAGGATGCCCCTATTGGCACGCGCCAGCAGCCCAGGCTCGTAGGCCTGAAGAGGTGGGGTGAGGTGGTGGTCTCCTTGGCACAAGGCAGCTGAGACTCAGGGGGACACAGACCGGCGTGCAAGTTGATGTACGGGGTGCGGCTCCAGGTCGTTTCAATCAAGGTAGCCCAGCCTCTCTCAGCCCCACCCCGCGGCCTGGTCAACCACAAGCACACCCACCTTGATCCCCTCGGACAGCGCCTTCTCGACGTCGATGGTGCCGCAGATGCGGTCCTCCGTGGCTCCCAGGGGCAGCTCCACGAGCGGGGTAGGCTTGCGCACGGTCTCCAGTGGGATGCCCGCCCTGAGTGCGGCCAGGGGCTCGGGCCCCATCAGGCCGGGGTCTAGAGGGGGGGTGCAAAGACAAGGAGGGTGGGGACTCGGGTGTGCAGGCTGCACTTCCTTTCGTGTTCCAGTACCTGTTGTCTACATGGCACCCGCCCGCCTGGCTCCAGGTCCCCATTGTTCCAACTATGATCCCCCTCTCCATGCCACTCACCAGTGGGGCTAGAGTTAAAGGGGTCATCCTTGACCACCTGGATCTCAGGCAGGACATCCACCAAAGCCCTGACCTGTGATTGCATGACCGAGTGTGTCTTGGGGCTGTGCCACATGGATGCTGCGACCATGGCATGGCAGCACATCATCATGCCACAAGAGAGGGCTCGACATGGAGCACCAGACGCACCGCAACAGATTTTCCTGTGCCTCTGTCGCCCATGATGAGAGCCCCTCCAATGGAGGGATCCACCACGTTGAGGAGCAGGGCCAGCTTGAGCTCTTCCTGACCCGCGATCCTTGTGAATGGAAAGGCTAGGCGTCTGGTGCGGGTGCCAGGTTCCATGACCACAGCACCTTCGGCAGTTGAACTCAGGTGTGAAATACGGTGTGGCTTCTGGTGACCATGTCCGCATCTTGACAGTTGGGGGTGTTGACTATGTGCGGCCCGCATGGGCAAGCTGCGACATGGGGCCTGTGTCATGATGGGGCATCGAAGGGCGGATAAAGCCGCCATCCTGAGCCTCCGTTACGCACACTTTGGAGACCAAATTGCATACATTCAAGGTGCGACTACATCGATTCCAGTTGTTTTCGCATGGAGCGATGACGTTCCGCATGGGCATCCCGGATTTCGGCTGACTTTCTTCCTCCTCCCAGAGTCCAGCTGGTCGCGTTGCTGCTTGGTCATTCTACGAGTGCTTTTGGAAGTAGGCATTCTCTAGACTCCTTGCGACAAGTTTATTTTCATGGGGGGATGAATTTGCTCACAAGGTCAAGGGGTCAGGGCTGACATGGTCTGGACCATCAGGATTGCTGACCCCTGGAGACCTGGCCGTTTGCTGTCCAGCCATGGTGCACTCACTCTCAATGTAGTAGAATTTGTGGGAATGGACCCTTCCCTTCCTTGAGGATTGCATGCCTTGAAATCAGTGCAGGTGTGATATCAGCACCAGTCAAAGCCCCTGTCTGCTCATGGTTGAGCGATTTTGCCCTACTCTGAATCTGGGGTCTGCGGCTGCCGAGGATCCTGCACCTGCATGACTCTCTCCCAAAACGACTGCGAGAAGTTCCCTGCTGCACCTCTTTATCGAGTTCGAAAGGCAGCATCTTAACCTTTCCATTGCAAAGCATGTGCTCTGACGAACATCCCTAGATGGACGGCCCCGACTCCCCCTTTGCGGATGCCACCCTGCCGGGTGTGACCCCCTTTGATCGCGGGGATGATGGCCCCAACACTCGGGACACTCGCGAGCATGTTGGACCAGCTACAGTCCCCAGGACCTCCCCAAGCCCGGGTCTGCACATGCCTCTGCAGCTGGGGGGTGCTGCCAGCATCAGCATCCTGAGCCCCTTCATGCAGTCCCAGCCCGCCTCCTACGTGCGATCTGCCAATGGAGAGTGGAAGGCCCTGGACACGCTCGGCGAGGCCAGCGAGGAGACCCTGTCCCCCCGCACGTCGGTGCAGCCCCCCGAATACCCGTCGTTGCCCTCCGAGGAAGCCTCCCGGCGCGGCCCCAGCACCGACGCCTCCCAGGTGAGAGGGCGTTGCTGGTCGCACTCAATGTCCCCAGCTTCACTCAGGCCCGGGGGTGCATGAGCCTGGTGACGGTGTGCAGCTGTCCAGAGGCCCCTGACCTGCTCATCGTCCATCGATCCCGCGTGCCCCTGCCGCCACCCCGCAGACCATCTGTGTGCCGGAGGCGCGTCCACGAGGCGTGCCGGCCCAGTGCCAGGACACCCCCTTCCCACGCGACGCTGCTCCCTCACGGGAGGCCAGCATGCACGGCGAGTCAACCCCCAGCGCGGCGCCCCCCCCCGCCATCACGACGCAGCCACGGGAGGTGCCGCAGAAAGGGAGCGGCAAGCGCGAAGCCAAGGGCTCCTGGGTCGCCTCGCCCCGCGCCAACCCTGCCAGCTCCACCTCCCCACGTCACCCTGGCACCACTCTCCAAGACTCGCCAAGGGGGCCCACCGCTGCCGCCCCTCACCCGCCCGCCAGCGTCCCGGCCGCGAGGGTGCACGCAGATCCGGCCGCCGCCGCCTACGCTTCGCCCGGGCGATCCCCTCGTGCCAGCGTAGACATGGTGGCCGCCGCCGTCACCGCCGCGGCTGCGGTCATGGCTGCGGGCCCCATCCTGGATCAGCAGCAGCAGTTGCTGCAGCAGCAGTATGGCGTGGTTCTGCAGCCCCAGCAGCAAGCCCAGCTCCAGCAGCAGCAACTCGCACAGCTGCGCCTGCCTCAGCAGAACCAGTTTGCGCAGCTGCAGCTGCAGCAGCAGGAGCAGCAGCAACATTCACAGCTCCTCTTGCTGCAGCAGCAGCAGGCGCAGCAGCAGCAGCAGCAGCAGGCGCAGCAGCAGGCGCAGCTGCAGCAGCAGGCGCAGCTGCAGCAGCAGGCGCAGCAGCAGCAGCAGGCGCAGCTGCAGCAACAACAGCAGCTGCAGCAACAGGCGCAGCTGCAGCAACAACAGCAGCTGCAGCAGCAGCAGCAGCTGGCTGCCGTCGCGGCGGCCGCGGCGGCTGTGGCTGCCGCGAGCGTCTCGGGGCCCAGCCTGCCCTCCATGCAGTCCTTCCCCAGCGCCGCGACCTCGGGGGCGGTGCAGCTGGACGGGCCGCGCCTGGCCCCGGCGAGGACGGTGAGAGCTGGTGCCGGCTGATTTTGGTGTGCTGCACGGGGCAGGGGAAGCACGTGGCCTGTGGGAGGAGCGTGAGAGATGTTTTGCCGATGAAGTGGCTGTGGGTGCGGAGAAGGAGGCGCACATGCGTTCCTCAGACTGTCTTCTCCGTGTGTGTGTGTCTCTGAGTCAACCCAGTGCTTTGGCCGCGGGTCATACGTTGCGTGAGGTCATCCACCTCAACTTCCCCCCCTCTGATACTTGCGCGCCACCTAAAGGAACACCCCGGGCCCATTTGCACCCCACCGCCCCACTCCTCCCCAGGTCCGAGTTCTGGTGACAACCAGTCCGGCGATGGCCCCGGACCCCGGCGCCCCGGGGACGGAGGCCTCCCTGAGCCGCGAGTTCACGCGCCTGGTGGCCCTGCCCTTCACCACGTCGCGCGCAGAGCTGCTGCGCAACTGCCTGGTGCGCACCTGCCCCGCCGCGCTGCAGGGCCGGGGGGCGCCCACCGGCGGGGGCTCGCCGCGCGTGCGCGCCCTGGCCGACCGCGCCTCGGGCGGCGCCGGTGCGGCGCAGCGGGTGAGGCGGGGGATTCCGGTGACGCGTCTGGGATGTGCAGGGTTTGGTGGGGGCCGGTTCTCGCACGCCACAGGGGCTTGGCCCCCGTGGCTCGAGTGTTCCCGGCGGGGTGCCTACGTCGGCGGGGTTGCGGCGACATGTGCCGCGCGGCGGCGAGATGGTTGAGCCCCCGAGGACGCCCCCCCTCCCCTCTCCCACCACGTGCAGGCGGTGTTCACGATGCGGTACCGCCTGCCGCAGGACCCCGACACGCTGGTGGATCTGGTCGACGACGCCGACGTGGCGGCGATGTGGGACGAGCTGGTGGACAAGAACGCGGGCCTGGCGGACGCGGGGCTGGCCCCCACCAAGCTCCACCTCTTCCTGTCCTCGCGCTGGGGCTGGGTGCGGCCCTCCGAGTCGGAGTCGGACGAGGTTGGCCTCTGCGTCCCGCCCACCCTGGGCAGCTCCATGGGCTCCGCGGCGGACACCGCGGACGACGATGACGACCTGGCCTCCGGGCCGGTGCATGCCGCTCACGCCAGCGCGCGCGACCTGCGCGCCGCCGCCGCGCGCGGCGACCGCCTGGAGGTGGCCGCGCCGGGGGACGTGTGGCTGTCCAGCATGCTGGGCGCCGGGACCTACGGCGACATGTACCGCGGGCGCTGGCGCGACTGCGACGTGGGCGTCAAGGTCATCAACCCCGCGCTCATGGGCATGGAGCGCGCGGGGCGGCGCGACTGGCTCGACTTCCTCGCGGCGCGCGCCGAGATGGTCAGCCTGCGCCACCCCAACCTGGCCGAGGTCTACGGCTTCGTGCTGCCGGAGGGGGAGGGGGCCGCCGGCGCCGCCCCCGCCGCGCCGCCGCCGCCGCCGGGCCCGGGTGGGCCCGGGGTCAACCTCGCGCAGGCCCACCAGCGCCTGCCGGGGCGCCTGGTGCGCGGGCCGGCCGTCATCATGGAGTACGTGTCGGGGCGCAGCATGGGCACCGCGCTGCACCGCCGCGACGACGTCGTGGCGGGGCGCCAGCACCGCCTGCGCTTCCTCCTCGACACCGCGCGCGCCATGGAGTGTGAGTGTGCGATGGGGGCGGGGGCTGGCCAGGGGCCCGATGCCGCGGAGGGGCGGGGTGGGGGCCGGGGCCGGGGGCGACGCCGTGCAGGCGCCGGACTGCAGCGCAGGAGAGCCTCGGGCCATGCCCCTCCCCCCGACCACTCACTCCTGCAGACCTGCACGCCAAGGGCGTCACCCACTTTGACCTCAAGTCCTCGTGAGTCCCGGGAGCCAAGGGGCGGCCGGGGGGGTGGGGGGGTGGAACGGGGCCGGCGCACGCGTGTATCCCCCCTCCCTCAAGGTGCAAGTGCCGGCGCTCGTGTGTCCCTGAACGGGCGCCCAGGCATCCTGGTCGACCCTGCCGGGGCGCCTGAAGCCTGGGGTTGGTGGCGCGCTGGACGCCCAGGCAGCATTCGCGTCACACCCTGCGATCTGCTCACCATGCACTCCACCCTTCACTCCCCCCTCTCCTGCCCCACACAGCAACATCCTGCTGGGCTGGCGCGGGCGGCGCCCCGTGGCAAAGGTCTGTGGGTACGGCATGTCGCGGCACAGCCACGTGGGAACGCACGCCCCAATGCCCAGCAGCCATGGCGTCCTGCCCTGGACGGCGCCGGAGATCGTCAGGGCGCCGGAGACCATGTCGGCCAAGGTGAGGGGCCCTGCTGTTTCTCGGCTCGTGTGGGTCGGTGACCAGGCAATGTCGACTCTGGGTGGCTGGGACGGCTGGCGGCCATGGATCACTGCGCCTGCGCACCGACCGGGGCACGTGAGTCTGCTCGCCCCCTCGGCTAGTCACTTTGCGGCAAGTGCGCCGGGCATCGTCGGTCTGCTTGTGGCGGGCCTTCTAAGGTCCCCCTTCCATTCCCCAACCCCTCTCCTGTCTGCACTCCAGGTGGACATCTATTCGTTTGGCATCGTGATGTGGGAGGCGCTGACCATGGCCGCGCCCTTCAAGGACGACCTGTCTGCCTACCTGCTCCGCCTGGTGAACACCCGGGATGTCATCCGGCCGCCCGTGCCAGGACTGGACGGCGAGCTGGGCAGCGTGGTCGAGCCTGGTGCGCACCCACGAGCGCTGGGCACTTTGCTGGAGGGACGAGGGTTTTTTCACCACAGCCACAGCCGCACTGGGCATGCCAAGGAGCTCGGGTTCGCAGCTGTACAGGGCACCTGTTCCCAGATCCAAGGGTATCCGACGCCCCTGTCGTCGGCCCCCGTCCAACGCCCCCTGACCCTTGCTGCTCCCCCCCTTCATCCCATCACAGGGCCTGGCTGGATCGCGCTGATGCAGGAGTGCTGGGCGGAGGACCCCGCGGCCCGGCCCGACTTCCCCACCGTCGTGGACAGGCTGCGCAGGATCGCAGGCAGGGCGCGCGCCGAGGAGGCCGCCGCCAAGCAGGCAGGGCCCCTGAGCCCCCGGGCAGAGCGCGACTGAGCGTCGCCACCGGCCACCCACACTTTCGTTTTTGGGCTGTGGCAGCCGCGAGGGCGGCTCCCGGACAGGGTTTGCTGCCGGCCACTGATGGGCTGGGCGGCTCCACTGCGCCCAGCTCCTCACCCATCTTTTCGGTCCCAGTACTTGCCCTTTCATTCTTCGCCCTCCTCATCGACAAAACCCTGTCGGACAGAGACTCCTCACCCCATGCGCTGTACTGGGCAAGGGTGGAGGATATTGAAACACTCATTTTCCTCGCTTTCTCGTACCCAGTCCCTCTCCTTTTGCTACTACATGTTTTGCCTTCAGTATGTCTATCCAGGATAGAGCCTCACTCGTGCCGCCCATATTGTCGGGCCCAAGCCGATGTCGCTGCATTGTGCAGCGACCAACTAGGAACCTACTCGGATCATCCTCTGAACATGCATGCCACGGACCGCAGAGGGGTCCACCAAGATCTACCTTTTTGTGACCAGTCACCAAGCAAAGCCCTGCTGTTCATGAAGGGCTTGAAAGCCTGGGAAGGCCGGCCTGACCATGTTCACTAAGAAGCGAGCATCATTTGTTTGTTGCAGGGGGAAGAGAGGTATTGCTGTCCCTTGTAGGAGAGACGCAGTATGCTAATGAGACAAACCTTCTTGCCAATGGCGAGCAGGTACAGGATGAGGGCACCCATGCAAGCACACATGAAATCCATGGGCCATGGCCAGGCTGCACCCTTGAGCATCGGCTGGGCCTTCTGAAGCGTGATGACATGCCGGCTGTGAGCTCAGGGTCAATCCCTTCTTCATACAGAGGAGGGCAAATGTACGAGGCAGCGCCTGATTCCTGCACCATGGTGTTTCTCCGCTGACAATTCTACGAGGCATCCGAGTCTTCCTCTTTTCCGACCTTCTCCTCGCCTTTGTCCCGCTGACTAGACGGGGGCGGGAGTTGCACCGTGCCCTGCGCGGCATCGCCCTCCAGCCCCAGGCTGACGTGCTGCGCCAGCCAGTCTGGCAGCACAGAGAGCGGGGAGCGCTTGGAGCGCAGCGTGTCGCCGGCGGCCTGGGTGACGATCACGCGCGCCAGGTCAGCCCCGAACCTGGGCAGGAAAGCAGGAGAGGGGGGACTTGGGGGCGGGGCCCCTGGGGTCGGCTGAGTGGCCATCGCAGGACCGACAGGAGTCTCACTGAGGGGCGCCACCTCGTGCCTGCCTGGGTCAGATGCCTGCCTCGCACTGACCTCGACCCACTTCTGCACCCCGGCCCCCACCACAACACATCACCACACCTCGCCAGCTGCGGTGTCGGGGCCAGGGGCGACCCGGTGACGAGCATGGCCACCCCGCGGTCCTCCTCCACGCCCCGGACGCCCAGCGCCTGCAGCGTGGCCCCCGGCACCGCCACCACCCAGTCCAGGCGCTCGGGGTGGTGCAGCGCGGCGCTGCCCCAGGTGGTCAGCCCCACCCGGGTGCGAGCGGGGAGCATGAGCGTGAGGTCCAGCGCCGCGGCGGTCAGCCCGCCGCCGTCGTCCACCACCGCCTCCAGCCCGGACACGCCCGCGCTCACGCGCTCGGGCAGGCGCGGCACGGCGCCACCCAGCGAGCGCAGGCGCGCCAGCGGCTCCAGCAGCGCGCCACTGGAGGACAGCGTGACCTCCAGCGGGTCGACCCGCACCAGGCAGGCCGCGGCGGGGAGCAGCGCGTCCTGCGGCACCACGCTCAGGCGCACGGCCAGGGGCCGGTCCTCGGGCCCCAGCGTGAGCGTCGCGCCCAGCAGCGGGTTCAGCCGCGCCAGCAGGCGCCGGGCCAGCGGCGGCAGGCACTCCAGCGCCAGCTCCAGCGGGGCGGTGAGCAGCGTGTAGCCCTGGCTGGTGGTCCAGCCCCGCAGCGTGCCGTGCGCAACCCGGGAGTCCACGCGGATGCTGGTGGGAAGCTGGGGCCGGCCTGTGCGGGGGAAGGGAGGATGGTTGATCGAGCAGCACAGGGGTGGGAACCGGGCTGAATGGGGGTGGGAGCGTAAAAGGAAGAGCAGCATAGATGTGTCATGCTCTTGGGCTCTGCACACATCAGGGAGCGGGGGCCCGGCAGGGAGAGGGCTTGCGCCGTAAAACTACAGCATGGCGGCTGTTGATGCCCCAGCTGAGAGGCTGGGGGACGCCCATGGGCCGGCGGCATGCATGCCACCTCACAAACTCCCCCGCTCAAAACCTCTACCCCCAGCAGCACCCCCACCACCCCCACCCGCCGCAAGGGGGAGCAGCATCTGGGGCCTGCGCTGCGCCCAGGCCAGGTCCTCGCCCACGCCATCCTTTCCGGCCTCCTCCAGCGCGGCCAGGCCCTGCAGCACCTCCATGTGCACGTGCTCGCCGGCAGCCTCCTTGAAGGCGAGGGGTAGGTTGAGCGCGCCGTCGGCTGTCTGGCAGTGCACCCAGGGCGTGACCAGCTCGCCGGAGAAGGCCACGGCCGCGTCGGCGCGCTGGAGCGCCGGGGGCACCGCGCCGCGCGACCGCCGCGCGCGCGCCTCGCGCTGCGCTCGGCCCTCCCGCCCGCGCCACAGCCGCACCGCCAGCTCGCGCAATGACAGCGGTTTATTTGCCGGCTCCTCCTCCCAGGCGTGCGGCGCGGGGGCGGCCGCGCCCTCTGGCCGCACCAGGATCAACGGCCGGCGCTCCGACCCGCGCCCCGCGCTGCTCTCCTCCTCGAGCGCCGGCAGCCGGAAGCGGCGCGTGGCCTGGCGCCAGCCAAAGGCGGCGGCCTTCACCTCCGCCGCCTCCGGATCGTGCTGCTGAGCCTGGTCCCCTGCCGAGTCCTTGGAGTTGCCAGACCCGGCGTCAGTGTCATCATGCGACCCTCCCTGCCGCTGGCCGCCGGCGGCGGCCCGGGCGTTGGCGCGACGGCCTGCGCGGCCGGCGCCCCGCCCCAGCGCCCGGGCCAGCACGACCCGCTCCTTCAGGTCGGCGGTGGCGCGGGTCGCCTTGCCTCCCCCGCGCCGCACAGCAGGTCGCGGGGGCCACCGCCTGCAGGGGGCGGGGGAGCGCAGCAGGCCGCAGCGCTCCAGCAGGCCCAGCAGGCGCAGCGTGCCGTCTGGCCCCAGCGTCGCGTCCGCGACCGGGCGGTGCACCGTCAGCGTGAGCGGGGCGCGGCTGGTCAGCAGGGAGTGGAGTGGGGCGCTCGAGGTCACGCGCTCGATCTGGAGCAGGGGGCGCTGCGCGCCCGGCGGGGCCAGCCCGGTCTCCTCCCCGGCCTGCCGGTCCTGCCTGGGCCCCGCGCTGCGCCACTCCTCGGACAGCACAATGCCATGGATGGACAGCGGCCTGCCCCAGCCGGCAGACACCCCGTCCACGCTGAGCGTGGCGGGCATGGCCACATTGGCCGCGAACAGCGCCGTCTCCAGACCGAACTTGGTTGACAGGAGGTAGGGGGCGGAGCCCAGCACCAGGCTGGAGAACAGCACCACCGACCCCAGGATTCTAGATTCAGAGGGGGGTGGGTGGGAGGGGGCATGGAGTGCTAAGATGGGGCCCAGCGCTGGGGACCAAGACGTGGGAAACATGCGATGAAGGCCAGGCAAATCCCCAGTTGTCCTGGGCTGCGGCACGATAGTCACAATGGTACCAAACATCTTGCAATGCGGTATGGTGGTCGGTCCCTAAGCCACATGCACGTAAATCCATGCATGCGCGTACTTGAGGGCGCCCTTGAGGACCACTCTGACCAGGCCCGGCGCTCCCTTGCCGACAGGAGGAAGGATGGGATCGCCACCATTTTCACTAGCATGGATCCTCAGCGTGCGTGCAGATCGGCCGCTCGGCGCATTGCGCGCGACCAGATGGCGCAGGCCATGGCCCGACTGCCAGAGCCGGGTTCCTGGTGGGGCCTGCACCAGGGCGCATCGTGTCCCAGCCCGCACCAGGCCTCCCCATGGAGGCATAGTTCCGGGGAGAAGGAGCATGAAATGCCTCCATCCATTGGTTTAGACCTATCAGGCGATCTCCCAGGACGTGGCGATCTCGTGATGGGCATCGGGTACTCCGGGTACGGGATCACCGGCTCCCGGCATGTCGACAGCATATTGCAAGGGGACCTTGCTGTCCCATTTCACCACCGGGCCCGAAAGACCTTTGCTCACCCTTGGCCCCTCACTCATCCTGGTGGTCTTTGGCGAGAATTGGGCATCGATTTGGGAGCGCCTGCCGCTTCACTGCTGTCTACTTGGAGACACTTCACCTCAGTCCAGCCTCAAGATCTTGCCCCCCTTGTGTGCCCGGCTTCGGAAGGACAGCGTGCTTACACACACGTAACATCACCAGCAGCCCTGGCCAGGCATCTAGTTGGAGGCGCGGACGAGGTTGTTGATGAAGTGCTCGCGGTTGCCGGCCTGGCCGCCCTCGATGAAGTGCAGGCGCTTGTGGGAGAGCCCGCCCTTGGCCGCAGACAGCTTGAAGGGCCAGAGGAAGTTGTTTGCCTGCTTGAAGGCCGGGCCCACGGTAAAGATCTCGTGAATCAGGTCCTCCACGCAGATGATGTTGTGCTTGCCGAGCACGCCCTCCACCACGGAGTTGTCGGTGAGCGGGATGCGGTTGCCGTTCACCTTGCCATGTCCGCGCTTGTAGATCAGCTCGCGCACCGACTTCAGGTTGGGGTAGCCGAAGGCGACATAGGGCTCCACGCGCTGCAGCATGCTCAGCGTGGCCTTGTTCACCTTCAGGAAGACGGCGTTGTTGATCTGGCGCAGGCGCAGGAGCTGCAGGATCTTCTTGGTCTTGGGCGCGATGTCGTTCACACCGCGGATGCGTACCACCAGCAGCAGCTTGGCCTCGGGCTCGACGTAGAAGCCGGACTTGGCCTTGGCCTCGCGCTTCAACCGGATCAGGTCGCGCTCCTGCATTGGGGGATGGTGGTGGTGGGGGGGGGGAGTATGAGGATGAGGTGGTGGTGTGTCCGGGCCACGGGGGACCTGATCAATCCCGAGGGTCAAGTGCACACCTCCCTGACGGAGACATGGTCACATGCACATCTTGCAGGATAGAAGAGCCCGATAGTCGGTGCTGCCCGGGGAAGGCCGCCAGACCATGTGCTGGGAACCACCCTCGCCCCAGATGGCCATGCTTGTTCTCCAGCACGATGCCATAGGTCACGATTCACCCTCTCCAACAGATGTGGATCATTTGCTAGCATCCACACCACAGGACGGCTGCCTGCAATCCATGGCAGCCATCCCTCGCAATCCTCCCCGGCCAACGCCACGCCTTCCTGCTCGTACCTGGGAGCGGTACTCCTTGACATACTGCTCGGCGCGCTTGAAGATCTCCGACCGGTTAGCACGGGCCTTCTTCTGAGCCTGTGGTGGGATTTGGGACGGAGGCGGGGGTCGAGCGAAGTGTCCACCCCTCGCACGGCCACTGGCACTGCACGCTGGCGAGCCCCGTCCCTCACCGCGACGGTGGCAGCAGCCTTCTTCTCCGCCCACTGCTCGTCCCTCTTCCTCTTCTTCCTGCACGCGGTATTTGGGGGAGAGTCCAATCAGTATCACCGCCGCGACGGACAGCGCCCAGGCATCGCGGGGGGGGGGG
>NW_011934187.1:60587-70773 GCF_000733215.1 Auxenochlorella protothecoides
CGGGGGGGGGGGGGGGAGGCCGGCTGCGCCACTCACAGGATGGACTCGGGCACTGGTGCGGGCGGCATGGTGTCTCCTGTTCCTGCCCTTCCAAGTAGACTTTAGAGGGATGGCCCGGCTTCCGCGAGTCCTTTGACGGGGGTCCCGGCGGCAGCAGTAAGTGGGGGCATGGGCATTTTGACCCTGTTTCCCCAAAACCCATCGCGGCAGGCCAGTGCCGAGCAGATTGCAGGGGAAGGGAGGTGTCGCTACCAGGGGCCTGGCTTTCGACGGACACCCTCTTGCAACCCTTTGTAGGCTCTCTAAAGATCTGCGGCCCCTGTGCCCGCTGTCTCGCGAGGCTGTGCACGATCGAGGACAGTCTGCACACCGCGACAGGAGCTCCACCGGCGCACAGCAGTCTTCTGGCGTCTGCTACGGTGTAGCACACCTGAGCGCCCCACACCGGAGAACAGACGCAGTGATGCTGTGTTCAAGTGAGTGCTGGATGTGCCTGGACTTGGGTACCTAGCTGTGCCCTGTCTGTGCTTGCTCAGTCTCCGCATGCCCGGCTCGCCGAACAGTCAGTGGGAGCGTCCCAGAGGAGCCAGTGGTCTCAAAGGTGTCCGGACACCTCTACGAGAAGCGCCTGGTGCTGAAGATCATTCAGGTGCATGCCTGTGCTAACGATGGCTCCTGCATCTGGAGAGTGGGAGTGACAGTGTACTGTTGACAGGAGATTTTCACAGAGATATTGTGCTGGGTGGCACACCCCGCATGCTTCCTGGTGCTGACCCTCAGGCCGCACACTCGGGATGCAGGAGACGGGACGCGACCCAGTCACAGACGAACCCCTCGCCGCTGGCGACCTGGTGACCCTCCAAGTGGGCAAGGTCAGTTGGGCAGCCTGAGGGTTGCGCTCACGACTGCTCTCATGAGCCCTGCTGGCATCAGTCCTGCTTGCAGGGGAAGCGAGTGTCACATGCCAGTTTTTCAGGGCAGCGCATGATTTAGCGTCGGAGCGCTGGCCGACGGTGCGGGACCTGGGACAGCGTCACCTCACGTACGGCACAGGCCATGGCTCACCCCGAGCATCAACTCTGTATCGCAGGCCATCAACCCCCGTCCCACCCCCGCCACATCCATCCCCGGCCTCCTCTCCCTCTTCCAAAATGTGGGTTGGAAAGTGTGGTCTGTGAGCGGACGCCTGCGTTTGGATGTGACCAGGGTGTGTCAAACATCTGAGCGTCACCCGGGCGATTTCGGGGGGAGCTCGCCTGGTTCACTCGCGGGGCTCGGCGCATGCTCGGCGAGCCCAGTCCTCGCATGCCGCCGGGGCTGCTCATTGCTCGTAGCCGCGGCGCGTTCTCCCTCCCCACCCCCCCCTCGCCCCCCTCGCCCCCTGGCGGGGAGCATCCCACCCACCACTTCTCACACACACGCCTCCCCCCTTTTTCCCCCTTTCACAGGAGTGGGACGTAACGGTGCTGGAGCTGCACCAGCTGCGCACCTCGCTGCACAAGACACGGCAGGAGCTGTCGCACGCGCTGTACCAGCACGACGCGGCGACGCGCGTGATCGCGCGCCTGCTGCAGGAGCGCGACGGCTATCGCGCGGCCGCCGAGGCCGCCGCTGCTACGCGCGCGGCCGCGCCCGCCGACGCCAATGGCAAGCGCGGCGCAGAGGCGGACGGCGGTGAGGACGGCGGCGACGCCAAGAAGGCCAAGGGCGGCGTGACGGCGCGGGTGGTGGAGGCGCTGACGGCGGCGTCGGACGAGCTGTCGCGGGGTCGCAAGAAGCGGGTCGTGCCGCCGAGCACCGCCACCCCGGAGGAGGTGGGGCGGCTGGCCCTGGCCCACACCCTGCCCCTGCACAAGACGAGGAAGGGCGGCATCCTGGCCATCGACCTGGCCCCGGGCAGCGGCGACCTGGCGGCCACCGCGGGCGCCGACGGCTGCGTGCAGGTGTACGACGTGGCGGGAGCGCGCAGCGTGGCGGAGCTGGCGGGGCACTCCAAGCGCGTGAACGACGTGCGCTTCCTGGGCAGCGCCGACCTGCTGGCCTCCGCCTCCGCGGACCGCACGGTGCGCCTGTGGCGCCGCGGCGAGGCCGAGGGCGACTACGCGGCCGCCGCCACGCTGGCCGACCAGGCGGGCGAGGTCGTGGCCCTGGTGGTGCACCCCTCCAACGACTACCTGGTTGCGGCGGCCGCCGATGGGACCTGGGCCTTCTACGACGTCGCCCAGGCCCTGTGCCTGACCAAGGTGGCCGACGAGGGGGCCGCCTACTCCGCGGCGGCCCTCCACCCCGACGGCCTCATCCTGAGCACGGGGACGCAGGGCGCGGCGGTGAAGATCTGGGAAACGCGCACGCAGAAGGTGCAGTACTGGCGTTTTGTGGGGTGGGGCCCTGGGTCTGGGAGTGGGTGTGCGGGATGGGGGCCGGAAGGGGGACAGGGCGGGAAGCATGATGATGCGATTCCTGGCGCCGCGTGGGGACTTTCTCGCGTCGAACGAGGCTGGATGCGCAGTGATTGCTGTTGTGGGGCGGAGGGAGTCATGAGACAATGCGCTGCGGGGAGTCACTGGGGTCCAAGGGGCCAAACGCCAGGGTGATTCACGCTGGGAAAACAGAGCCTCGACATCATTGAGGAACACCTCTACCTGTCCTCCTGCAACCACAGAATGTGGCCAACTTCGAGGGGCACACTGGCCGCATCAACTCGCTGTCTTTCTCCGAGAACGGCTACTACATGGCATCCGCCGCCACAGACGGCGTCCGGATCTGGGACCTCCGCAAGCTCAAGACCATCAGGTGGGTGGGTGTGTTGGGGGTCCTGGAGGAGGCCGGCCTGAAGGAGGGGAGGGGGCGTGCAGGAATCTTAGCCGCAACGCTGCCTGTGTGGGCATCCCTCACCCGCCACATCACGCTCACGCGCTCGCCAGGACTCTGAATCTCTTCTCTGAGGGAACCCCAACCACCGCCGTCGCGTTCGACTACTCTGGCCTCTTCCTCGGGGTCGGAGGGTCCGATGTGCGGGTGGTGGGAGCTAAGCAGGACTGGGCTGAGCTGGCGACACTCACCGGCTTCCCCAAGAAGGTGTGCGAGCTGGCTGGAGCAGGGTGGGAGAGGGTTTGGGAACGCTGCTTTCTCTCAGGCCAGAATGCAATGCAGGTGGTGGACCCCTTCCATGCACCGACTCCCAACCCCACCTTGCCCTCCCCTGCCGTTGTCCGATTAAGCCATTGTACCGTCCCTCTCAACCTGCGCAGGGCGTGTCCTCACTGCGATTCGGAACAGACGCCAAGCGTCTGCTGGTGGGCGCCTCAGACCACAACCTGCGTGTGTTTGATGTGTGATGGTGAAGCGTACACACAGTGCCTCGGCCACCATGGCGTCACCCACCCTACCTTAAAAACGACGACATGTGAGGAATGACGCTCTTGCGGCGTTTCAAGGCATATGAGCAGTCACAGCATGCCGGTGGTTGATCAATTGCCAGCTTGTCCGTCAAGCCCTCGGATTCCCCGAGGCTTCGACCCCGGAGGAATAAGTTTCAATTCCCGGGAGCTGCCCTGCTCGTCGCCCCTGCACATGGTTTTCATGACCCGCGTGGAGCACGCGACGCAGTTGACCAGCCTCGTTGCGCCCCGAAACCCCACACATTCATCCTCTGCGCCTCATACCCGCCGCTTTGTAGCCTGATCACGCCCCTTGAAATACAATCAGCACTTGTGCGGTCCCCACCCTAACGAGGCTTCCGGCCAGCGCAAGTTTGTAACACCCCAGCCCCTGTCGATCCTAGCAGCATGCCGCACCCATCCACGTCTTCCAGTGCTGTGGAGGACAAGCAGCTCTTTATTCTCGCCCTCTGTGACGAGTTCACGGGGACCGCGTTGCGACCCGCGACGGAGTCTGACCTGGCCGGCATAGATTCCCCTGCCTCCAGCCCTCCGCCCATGCCCCGACACAGCGCTGCACAGCACCGATCCATGTCCCTCCAGGAGATTCTGGCATCGCGGGCTGCGTTCGGGGGGCCCTCCTGCTCTCACTGCGGAGTCACGGGTGGGTGCCCTGGAGCTGGGTCAGGAGGGGTGGGGATGGTGTCATCCCGGGCCACCAAGTCTCACACGCGCCCCACTCCCCAATTCGCAGAGTCCCCCCAGTGGCGGCGTGGACCTGCACACAAGCCCCTGCTCTGCAATGCTTGCGGGACGCGCTACAGGTGGGACTTGCTGGTACAACCCTGCGTTGAATGGATGCCCGCAACCTGTGCTGGCCCGCTCCTTCATCGCTGTTGGCATGTTTGTCACATCGGCCACCTGCTCCTCTACCCCACGCAGGCGGACCAATCAGTTCCTGCCCCTCCACGCCACGCCGGGGTCACGCAAGCGGGCCACCAGCGCCCCACAGACATGCGCGCAAGAGAACGCCCTGGAGGACAAGGCGCACACGGGCTTCAAGCAGCCGCGGTTGATTGCCAGCACGGCCTGAGGAGGATCACGCTTCCCGTTCCCCACCTGCCATGCTCAGGGGCTGTTTGACCCTGAATGTCCCCCGCACGTTCCCTGCAAAAGGTTCCCCTGCGGCTTTTCCACCTCACTTCCCCCGTTGCGCTTTCGACGCCGGTCTGGAGGTGACATGGCCACCTCCATCCCCCATGGCACCTAGGTTCTGAGGCATGCATACTGGATGGCTTCCTCCCCTGTGGGAAGCCGTTGAGTCTCTTCCCCTTTTTCTTCACTCCCAACTGAGCCCCCATTTCCCGTACATTTTTGAGAATGTCGTCTGCCCCTGGCAGATGTCCTGTGCTGAGCTTGTTAGTACCCACACGGCCAGATATGCTGCTACACAGAGAGGGAGCAGCGTATTTTGAAATCACAAGGCTGCTGCTGTTCTCGTGCGCGCCTCGCACCCACCCGGAAATTACCGGGTCCGATCCATCAGTCAAACTTGGCACCTGCCGCCTGGGGGAACAGGCCGCTCAGCTTCTCAAACACCTTGGACACCTGTGACGAGGGGAGGGTGGGTGGGTCGGGAGTGTGAGTAAAGGCTCAGGGCAGTGTGTCAGTGCTTGATGGAACGACTCCGTGCCTTCAGCAAGGGTCTCGAGACATGGGCGGCTCGCAAACGTCGGCCCTGTACCGTCCATATGTCCTCTGCAAGACACTGGAGACCGCGCATCTACCCCTCGCAGGGCGAAAGGCCTGCCGCCGCCCACCCCCCCAACACGCCCTGCGCCGCACCTCTGGGTCCGACTGGTATTTGAACATGGCCATGGGATTCTTGTTCATCTCCATCAGCGCTGTCATGACATTGGGCTTGGTCATCATCGTCGCCAGCTCGGGGTCAGACATCACCTTCTGCATCATCTGCTCAGGCGTCATGCCCAGCGCGTCAAACTGCTTGGACATTTTCTCCGAGTCCATAGAGGCCATCATGTCCTTCATCTCCGGCGTCCCCGCCACCTCCATCTGTGTTTGGGAGGGGGTGTCCATATTGATCGGTTGAAAAGTGTGATGGGGGGTGTGGGGGAGTGGGTAATCGGGGCGCACGTACCAGGGGACTCGTGAGCTAGCCACCATGTCACCTAGGGCCTCCGTAAGTGCAAGAACAGATGCCTGACTCTCCCCAATCACAACACCCACCTGCTGCGACATCATCTGCTCCAGCTGCGCGCGCGACTCCGGGTTGGAAAGCATGAACTCGAAAGTCTGCGGGTTCCGCATGTGCTCCGGGAGGTAGGGGTACAACGTCTTCTGCATCTCCGGGTTCCGCAGCATGTCCACCACAGACTCGCCGCTGGGGCCCGCGCCTGCCGAACTGGAGGGGCCTTGGCCGGCCGCCACCCCGGCCTCGGCCCCGGCGCTGCCGCTGGGCACCGCACCGGTCTCGGCACCAGGCCTCAGGTCCGAGATCTCCGAGGAGTCCACCTCTCGACCCGCGGCGGCAGAGGGGGTCACGTCCACGAATGCTGCGCGCTTCGGCGCAGGCGCATCGCTGGTCGCCGGCGCCGGAGGGGTTGCGGTGCTGGCGGTCTGACTGGTGGTGGCCGTGGTGTCGACAGTCGTGGGCGCCGCAGGGGCCGGGGTGGGGGGCATGGTGGGGAAGGAGGGGAAGCCTGCAGGCATGCCGCCGGCCCCCGCCCCAAAGGGGCTGGCCGGGCCGGCGCCAAAGGGGCTGCCGGCGGGGCCAAAGGGGCTGGCGCCCTGGCCATTGCCGGCCTGCTTCATCATCTGCTTCATGGCCTGCTCCATGGCCAGCTGCTGCAGCTTGGCTGGGCCGCCGGTGAAGAAGTTGAGCACGGGCTTGACCAGGGTGGCCACCACGACGCCTGTGGGTTTGAGTGGGAGGACAAGATTGCCGCTACACCCAGCTGGGGCACGACTTGCAATGCAGGTTGTCAACAAAGCGGCCGGCGAGGATGGCAGGGTCCCAGCAGCAGGCATAGGAAAACTGAGGTGTTAACGATTCGTAATATTGCCTTGGACCATACGGGCGTGCTGCTGCTCTACCCCACGAACAACCAACTCACCGACTCCCACCCAGACCAGGGGAGGGATCTGAGATCCAGCACTCGACTGGGGTCCAGGGGCTGGACGGTAGGTCGACGACACCGATTGGTACTGTTGCTCTTGGGTAACAGGCTTCGTCGCCTGCTGGAAATACGACGGAAGGCATTCATGGTGGCAGAACACCCGTGAACACCTGCCCAGCACGGAATTTTGCTCATGTGCATGGGATGGCTCAGCGAGTGTGGTGATACATGCATGCCCGTGAAGCCGAGCTCACCTCAGCACGGAAGTACTCTGGGATGTCGTCGGGGGTGTCGCCCTTGGAGGCTCTTACCGCGAGCTGGGGTCCAGACCGAGACCCTGAGGGCAGAGAGTAGAAGAGTGTCATCAATTTTACACACCTGGCAGTGGATGGCTCCGAGCCTAATGCTCGAACAGACTTCAGGCCGTCTTCCTACCTCGCAAGCGGGAGCGAGGTACTGCGCGGCTCAGACAGGGCCTTGAGACACGCAGTGTGTGAGCGGGCGGGCCCGCCAGTGGGGACCGACATCCCATTACAAGGCCCCGAGCACTCATGGCAAAATTGACAACAAAACTGGGGGTGCTCTGAATTCTAGGACGCGATTTGGTGCGGGTAAGAGGAGCTTTGGGCATTGCACTCCGTGGTTTGGGTGTGGGAGCCAGCCCCATCATCCATCGACCAGGAGGAAAGGGCGACCAGGATGGCGAGTGGGATACTTTGGGAGTTTAGCCTTTGAAACATACTCAACTTGGTAGAACAGGACTTGACGCATTTGCAATCACGTCATCTTACTGCCTGGTCCAGCTGGCATAGCAATGTAAAGGCTTAATCTGCTAGGGAGGACAAGCAGTAGAGTTTAAATACTTCTATAGGACAACAGCAGCAGCAGAGTACCTGCATCACCAGCCCACCAACGACTGAATTCCAGTACGTCTCAAGATGCATCTGTGAGCTTCACTAATGCACCGAGAGCTTCTGCCCCTGTATCAATATACTCGTCCAGGGACTGCATGGCGATTCTCAAATGCTCAGCATACAATATTGGCGGGCGTGCACTCTTCAATCAAGTGTGCGGTAAACTGGGCAAAGAACATATTATCATATTGTGTGCTTTGACGGATGTTGGGGCGGAACTCAGAAACCGACATCACGTCTGTCAATCACTGCTGCGGGGTGCTTTCCCTCCGAGTGACGTGTCAGATCTAAGCAAGCTGCTACGCGGAAGGCATAGGCCATACTTCTGCAGCACCACAGTTGCCAGTGGAACACCAATGCGCCGTTCAAATTCTCGATCAATATAATCGATCTATGAAGGACGTTATTGGGAGCCGCTAGTCGTGTCCAGCATGGTGCGCCAGGCCAACCCGTTTGGCCCTGGCCTGGACTCGTTCTTCGGCACCAGGACGCGAGGTCGAGGCAGGGCTGGATCATCCGCGCGCATAATGCAGCTCGGCCTCTTGCTATACCAGCAGATCGCTATGTTGGAGAACAAACCACCTGTCACGATGGCGCTGGTAGCCTGTGAGTAGTGTCAATGGAGCATGATGTGCTTTTTTGAAAGGGGTGTCCTTGTGGTCGACCTGGGCTGAGCTGAGCAATGACTGTTTCATTCAAGCCCCCCAACACCTTCGGCCATCCCCCCCTCCCAGTGCAAGTCCTGCTGCACCTCCGACCTGACGGATTCGAAGGTCTGCCGTCCATTGCATCCGCCTGCCTCCAGCCGCACGCCATGCTCTTCAATGTGAGGCTGCTGCCGGGGGATCTCTGCGCTGCCTGGAGTCTGGCCTGTGTCCTCAAAGGGGTGGTGGCCCTGCCCATGTCCCTGCCCATGTCCACCTCATCCTCAGGGCGAATGGAGCCGGCTGTTATGGGCTCCCTTGCTCCATGCCGACGAGGCGCACCTGTTTTACAACATGTCCTCCTTCATCTGGAAGGTGCACCCGTGAGGGGTGATGGGGCTGCACGCTTGGGGGTGTGCATGGAGCTTTGGGCCCGGGTGCGCATGAGGTTCCCCCCCAGCACCTCCTCACCGCGTCACCCGGCCACTCCCCCCACCTCGACCATCACAGGGCGCCCAGCTGGAGCCGGTGCTGGGGACCCGCGCTTTCCTGCTCCTGGTGGCTGAGCTGGCGCTGACCTCCAGCCTGGCATATGTGGCGCTGGCGGCGGGTGCCGCGCTCCTGTCCCCGGCGCTGGGCCTGGGCCTCATGGGATCCTGTGCCGTGGGCTTCTCCGGCGTCCTCTTCGGCCTCAAGGTCGTGCTGAGCGCCGAGGCCGCCGGGTGGAGCAGCGTGGCCGGCATCACCCTTCCCTCCAAGGTAGGACGCGGGGGTGGATGGTCCAGGGTGGGATCACGCGCTCTGCCCACCCGTGCATTGCATCTCCGAGGGCTCGCTGTGAGGCCATCGCGCTCGGCCTCCCCGCTCGAGTGGCCGCCCTGTTACTCGACCCCTCCTTCACCTGGAACGCACCCCTTCCCACCCCAATCCCCCCCCACACACCGCAACGCACAGTACGTGTGCTGGGCCGAGCTGTTCCTCGTCCAGTTCATGATGCCGCGCGCCTCGTTTGTTGGCCACCTGGCGGGCATCCTGGCTGGGCTGGCTCACGTCTACCTCGTCAGGCCCTGCTTGCTTGCGGGGCCCGGTGGCACCCGCGCATGGTGGCGGGCCACACCCCGCACCCACGGCTCGGGGCGGTGGGGCGACGGGGGAACTCGTCCCCAGGGCGCGCAGGGGGTGAGTGGGGATCAGGTGGCGGCATGGGTGTGGAGGAAGGTGTGTATGTTTGAATGTGGGGCCAGAGGTTCCGGCTGGCGACCCTGATGCACATCTTCTGGCCTCCCGTTTCCGTGGCTGCATTCTTGGCCTGAGCTCAAGATGGAGGGTGGTGGTGTCCGGGATGGGCCCTCCTTTCTGGGCGTGGTGTAGTGCTTTGCAAAGCAGTGGCTCAGGACAACCAGCCATGACCCACCTGTCTCACTGCAGCAGCGAGGCAGTGAGCGTGCACGTGGGGTGCCCGGACCCTCCGCCACGCCGTCTGGGTGTCATGTAAAATCTGAGGGCAGGACGGCTGGCCCCTCCGCAGCTGTCCCTCCAACGGACGTCGGGAGCAGCCTCACGCGCGGCAGGGTGCTGGCGGCCGCCACGCTCTACGCGGTGCTGGCGGCAGCCTGGGCCACGCTGCCCACGCTGGCCTCCCTGTCGCCCATCGCGGGCATCCAGGGGCGGCTGAGCCAGATCGCGGACCCCATCCCCCTGGCGGCCAGCCTGCTGGGGGGGGCCACGGGCATCCGCGCCTTCCACCTGGGCCTGGCGCGGCTGGTGAACCTGCGCGGCACCTGGTACGCCGGCGCCTTTGGCGGCTGGGTCGCGCTGCCGGCGGCGCTGGGCGCGCCGCTGGGCGTCGTGCTGGGTGCGCTGCGCATGCTGTGGGGCACGCTGCGCGTGGCGGTGCCCTGGGCCGGCAGCAGGGCCCTGCGCGCCGGCGGCGCGGGCGTGCTTGCGTCGGACCCCGGCGTCCAGCTCCTGGCCGCCGGCATGGTCGCCGCGTATGCAGCCTGGTGGCTGGCGCCGCCCGAGGCCGCCGCCCGCTGGCTCTGCGTGCGGGGGGGGGGGCCGGGGCGCGAGCCTGGGGGTGGCCCGCCGGCCGCCATGCTCGCCAACCTCTC
>NW_011934187.1:71502-88526 GCF_000733215.1 Auxenochlorella protothecoides
GGTGGGTGATGAGGATGGAGTGGGGGGGGGGGTGCGCGGCGTTGCATCTGGGGACTGCGACTGTGTCTCGTGCCAAGCATGAGAGTGGAGGCTTGTCGAGGGGATGGGAGCCATGTGCAGGTATATCATGCTGGACGAGTCCCCTGCACAGTGTCACCCTTCTTCTACTCATGCCTCCCTGCTATCCACGCTCTGTGCATCCAGTCCCTCATCCACCTGCTCGTCAACCTGGCGTCCCTGGTCGTGCTGGGGGCCCACATCGAGGCGCGCGCCGGGTCGGCGGCGCTGCTGGGCACCTTCCTTGGCGCCGGCACGCTGGGCCTGCTGTGGTCGGCGCGCAAGGTGCCGCACGCGCGCCTCCCGCGTGGCCAGCGCGGCGCTGACCTGGGGCTGGCCGGCCTGGCGGCGTTGGGCCTCGGGCTGGAGGCCCGCGAGCTGTGGGCCGGGCACGGGAGGCCCGGCCCCCGCGGCCCCGCCTCTCTCCAAGGCCTGGACCCGATGCTGGCGGCGGGCATGGGCCTGACCGCGCGCGCCGCCGGCTCCGGCCTGCTGTCCCTGTTCCTCACCGACACGGCCCGTGCGGGGGCACGCTGCGCGGCCGAGGCCTGGCTTCTTGCACTGCCGCTGCGCGAGCCGCCGCCGCAGCGGGCTGGGATCCCTCAGAAACGCGGCGCACGTGGCCGCTGGGCGGCGCTGCGCCCGAGCGGCCTCCTGCGCTTCGCCGTGTGGGTCGCCAAGTACCTGCTCAGCCTGGCGGTGAGCCTGGCGCTGGCGCCGGCTTACGCCGCGGCCCGCCCGCTGCTCGTCGCCGTGCGCCTGCTGCAGTTTGCGCGGCGCAACGCGCCGGCCGTTGCCGTCACGCTTGTCGCGCTCGCGCTGGCCGCCGCCGACTCGACCCTGCGCCTGGTGGCCGACACGGGGTTCGCCGCGCGCCTGCCCTGGCTGGGCGCCGCGCGCCTGGCTATCGTGGCCGCCGCCACGCTTGGCCTGGCCGCCTGGACTGCGCTGAGGGTGGTCGCCTACCGCGCCCCGGCCAGGCTCTGACGCCAGCGCGAGAGTGCATGTTCTTGTTTACCCTTGCCGGGGCTGGTCCTGCGTCGAGCTTGCCCCCTCCCAACAATATTCCTCTCACACCAGTGATCTATTCCGCCCGGGTGTGATGATGACATTCTGGATACTGCACCGATAGGGACTCCTGCAGAAGAGGAGTGTTGCACCTTGCGCCACATTTCCCAGGCTCCACACTGGATCTGTCACACAACCTTGCGGACCCTCCCGACCCCTTCCCTGCACTACTCGTGTGCTTCCCACACTATACAGCAGGTGCCAGCACAGGCACAGCAGGCATGAGATGTGGGCAGGGTCCTCACGCCAGCACAGCAGGTGGGCGCCCGGCGACAGGCTCCCAGGGGGCACCTTCTCAACCGGGGCGCGCCCGCGGGGCGCTGCCAGCGGGCGGCACCACAACCGCCACCTCCACAACCGGTCCACGCGCCTAGGCCTTGTAGCCTCGGCTGCTGCGGCGGCCACGTGCGCGCTCGAACTTGCGGCCCTTGGACCGCACGTAGGGCTTGGTGGACGACCCGGGCACGCCGGGGGCGGGGCCAAAGTGCTTCACCGCCTCGCGGCTGTTCTTGGGGCCGCGCAGGAGCACGGTGTTGGAGCCGGTGGGCGCCAGCAGGGCCAGCTGGTCGAGGGTCAGCACCTCCCCGCCGGCGGCGACAATGCGGGCGCGGGCGGTCTCGGTGACGCGCAGCGCGGCGACGCGGATCTTGGGGACCTCGTGCAGCCTGATGTCGTCGGTGACGGTGCCCACGAGCACGGCGATCTTGCCGGGCTGGCCCGCGGTGAACTTGGCCAGCTTGGACAGGGACAGCGGCGGGCGGTTCACCTTGGACATGAACAGGCGCTTCAGGATGACCTTGTTGAAGTCGGACTCCGTGCGGCGGACCAGGAAGCGGTATAGCTGTGGTGGTGAAAGGGGGGGGGCAGGAAAGGGGATGAGGTCGGCCAGGGGGCAAGGAGGCCACCAGGTGGGGGTGTGCCCCAGTCGCAACAACAATGCGCGATTAGGCGGGCGACCGGTCCAAGCCACTCGTGACCACCAGATAGCACCTCCTTCAGGTGCATGTGAATCCCAGGTGCCCACAGATGTCGCGTGGCGCCTCCGCACCTTCACCAGCAGCTTCACGTAGGGGTTCTGAGACTTTGGTGCGGTGCGGTGCACCTTGGTGTTGCGGCCTCCGGCCCTCAGGTCGATACCCTGCACGAGTAGGAATGGATATTACCACGATGAGTTCCCTGGCACCCGGTAGAAGACGTAGGCCCACACCCCGATGCCGGGTCGTGCCCGGGTCGGGACGCCAGCCCGACACTGCCTCCCAGCCACGCGCTCCCTCTCCCACCATGGCGGCTGATTAACTGCTCCTGGCCAACGAGGCTTGAAAGAGGGAGGGCCTGTCGGGCCTCCTGCGCTGTAAGCGCCCTGCGATCGTCGGCGGCCTTGCAGTGGGAGAGTGCCCTTCCTTTCTACTATTTTCTTCCCGCCAAATTTGGCCCTGCTCGACGACATATGAACTCTCCATTTACAGCACGCGGTGGACAGAAGGATGGCCGATCAGTTGGTGCGCTGCGCTCGCCTGGACAAGCAGCTGAGGGAGCTGAGTGCTTCATGCACGATTTTTCATCCAGATGCTCGGGGACTGAGGGCGAGCCTTCGGGACGGGTGCGAGAGTGCCATCCTCAAAGACCTGGCGCTGTCTAAGGTGAGCTCAGACTACACCTACGACAGATAGCTACTAGATGTACTATTGTAATGAAATGATGACAAAACCCATCTAAATTGCGGCCCTAAAGCCCCTCGTCGCTCCCTCTTACAGCGGAAAGGCGTGGACCGCTTGCTGTGGAGTGCGGTCTTTTACAAGCCCATCGAAGAATTCCGACGCAGATTGACCTGCGGGGCTCAAGACGATGTGACAGAGAAGGTACGTAGTCTGTAATTTTGTTGTTATAAGGTCAGCAGGCGACAAGCTATATCTTCTCAGTACACACATGCCCTCACTCACCGATGCACAGGTGCAGGTCGCTGGGGAGGCCTTCCTGGACGAAGCCTATGTGTTCTACGTCCTCCTGGCTTCCAAGATACAGCGTGTGTATGGAAGCGTGGGTCTGGTGCAGAGCCTGGGGCCGGAGGACGAAGCCCTCGTGGAGCTCGCCGGCGCGCCACGAGGGGAGCACAGCGCCAGCCCCCACGCCGATGTGGAGGCGGCGGTGTGCCACTGCCACGTCGCCATGGGGGACCTGCTCAGGTGCTGGGCGGGGGCCGGGTTTCCACAAGAAGCAGGGGGCGGGTCTGCTGCACCCCGCACCTTGGGTTGTTGCGTGCTGCCAGCGGGCTGCCCCTCCATTCACCGGCGTATACAGGTACAAGACGACCATGCGCACCGCTGGCGAGGTGGACTGGGAGGCCATAGAGCGCGCGTATCAGACGGCCGCCTCCATCCACGCTGCCTCGGGGGCGCCCTTCAACCAGCTTGCTGTGCTCGCGACCTGTCGACCAGCCCCCCGTGACCCGCTTGGCGCCATGTACAACTACCTCAGGTGGGTCCGGCAATTGGCTGGGGACACGGTCCACCTATGAGGACCTCCACCCCGCTATGCACACGGCGGTCCTCATCGCTGTGGGAGGCGGTGTGCATTACGCAGGTGCTTGTCGGGAGAGATTTTTCTTGGCGAGGAAGAAACCCTCCCCACCCAATTGGCCTTTGTCAATGTGCAGGGCAATGGGTGCAACCAGACCCTTCCCTCAGTCGCGAGCCAACCTGGTGTCCCTGCTGAGACAGCTGAGGAGGGAGACTGATCTTTCAGCATGCCCTGATGTCGTCAGCCGAGCCAAGCTCAGGTGGGAAGGCAATCCCTTTTCCAAGCATGGGGTGGGGTGGTGGGGGGCTCAAGCTTTGAGGACGCCTGTGGCAACCATGCTCGGCCATGGCACTCCCTTGCAAGCTGCCATGCACCCTCGAGGGCACGCAGCAGCTGCGGCACCTGCAATGCAGCTCGGATGCTTGCTGTAGCCGAGACGGCACCCCATCATCATCAGCGTCCAGAAGGGGCTTCAATATTGTCCGAGGCTGCCCCCACAGCTCCTGTTCCTTGCCACCATTTGCTGGCCTGATGCACGCTGCTCATGCATGCCTCTCACCCGGGATCCCAAACCTGCCTCCCACCCTCCAGGTGCGTGCTCCTGCTCGGAATCGTATGGGACGATGCCGGCAGCACCATGCAGTCCCTGGAGAGGGACATGCACGCGACCCTGCAAGGTAGACTGTGGGACAGGGGTCTGGGCTGGTGTGGCGGCTGCCAAGTTCTAGACCAACCCACGCCGACGTCTCTTCCTGCTCCTTCCAGAGCTTGCACTTTGAGCTTTGCCCCCCATTCCCCCAACCCATATCATTTCCCATGCCAGATGTGACGTGCTGGGCGGACCAGCTGCAGCACCGCTGCCGGCAGCAGGCGAGACGCAGCCTGCATAGCGTGCCAGGCGTCGCTGAGGGACGCGATGCTGCATCAACCACCCCCCCGCCCCTGGTGCAGCTGGTGGTGGCGCTCTGCCACACAATGCATGCCGGCCAGGCGGGCGGGGGGGGCCGGGGGCTGGCTCTCAGACCTGGCATGGCCCCTGGCAGATGCCCTGGCAGGGCGCTGCGCCAGCCTGGCACGGTCCTGCCCCGGCTCCAGCGCAGGGCTGGAGCTGGTGGCGTCAACCTGGCTGCTGCTGGCCTGGCTGCAGTCTGGGGTCTGCCGGCGACGGGGGTGCATGGTTGAGCGGCACCAAGGGGTTCGCATGCCCGGCCTCGCCGGCCTCGCGGGCCACGGCCTCGTGCTGAGGCCCGGCCCCGCGCGCAGTCTGCAACCCGTCCTGCCACTGGACTGGGTGCTGCGCGAGTGCGAGCCCCTGCAGCACGCCTACGCCCCGCTCTGTCTGGACATGGCTGCAGGGGTGCAGACCGAGGCGGCTGCGCTGCCACTGTACTGGCAGCGCCTGCATGACGCAGCCGCCGCTGCCCTGGGCATGCTCACAGAGGCTGACTGAATTATTGCTTGGGACGGGAAACGGGTGCTTCCTCGCCCAGCTGCGTGGATAGGGTTTACCCTGGCTGGAGGGCCTGCATCCCCGGCGTTGAGATTTCGCGGTCTCGCCCTGTTGATGTCGCCTCCCGCCACAGGAAAACATATTTACCGGCCAAGCTTCGAGGGCTGTAGCCAGATTGCGATGCAGACTGCCGAGGGTCGAGCGCGGCGTGAGACTCACCGCATAGTACTCCTCCGGACCCAACCCCCACCTTCCGCCTTAGGCTCGCGCTCGATTCCTGCCTTTTGCTAATGACATGTTTACAAGCGGATCGGGCCGAGGTTTGCCTTCCTAGCCGAATCTGGTCGTCTCAGAGGAGTGAAGATGCAGTTGCCCCAGATTCCCCGCCATCCAACGCGGTTTTGAACGTTCCGGCGCCGTCCCTGGACACCGTCCATATTGGACATAGTGGTGACGTCGCCAGCGAGCGCCCACACAGGTCCCAGCAATCTCAGATCGGTGTTCTTGCGCACTGAAGCTATACAGCGCCATGATCAACTGAGTCGGGCCTCCGCAAAGTCGCGAGTGGGGTCCGGCATTAATATGCAACTCGTGCCCCGTCCTGTCACGCTCACCAATCCGAGACCATGTAAGCCTGCGAGGGGACTGCAGTGTCCGCTGCTTGCACTCTATGACTTTTGCATCGTCACCCCTCTGCCCCCACCTCCTCCGGACAGAGCACGGCAGGCCCCGGATCGGCATGTGATTCTCCCCCCAATCCGTGAATGAGGCCACCACTGTCACGTCTCCGCCCCATGAACCTCGAGGTGGATGAGCCTCGCACCCCCAAGTCCAAGCAAAAGACGCCTCCTGCCTTGTGTCCAGACCCTCCTGTGGTGAAGCCCTTGGGCCTGCCGCCCCCACCTCGCCAGCCCCAGGACCCCTCCCGTGAACATTACAGCAGCTTGCCCGCCTCCTCCCCCCCCCCGAGATAACCATGCCTTGACACACATAGCTCAGCCTGCATCTGAAATACTCACCTTGTATTCCTTGAGGGGCCTCAATGGTGGCCCCCGCCCCTTGTGCCTAGCTAAACCCCTTGCAAGCCAGCGATTTGTAACATATCTGCAGGCGTCGCAGGGGCAGCGCGGGGGACCCGCCCCCCTTCAGAGGAAGTAGTCTGGCGCAGCCTGCTTGCCAGGCACTCCACGGGCCTCCCCTTCCGCCGCCTCAAACACCCGGAACTCCTGCTCCAGGGCCTCGTCGAAGGAGAGGATGGCAGCCACGTTGCCGCAGCGGAAGCAGTAGTTGGGGGCCGACCACACGGTCACCAGCTTGGAATCGAACATGGTCTTGTAGCCCTCCATCACCAGCTGGTGCGCTCGGGCGATGAGGTCCACCTGGGGGATGGATGCGCGGTGGGGAGGGGGGAGGGAGTGTCGGCAGGAGCTCCAGCCTGGGATGCAGAGGCCCAGGCGCGCACATGCCCGCTTCCACGCGCGCACCGCCCCATCTCGCATCCTCCCCCATGCCCTGGACCCGCAGCATACATTATTGGTTTGGCAGAACTGGGTGGTGATCTCTGGTCCAAACAGGAAGCCCGCGCCTCGCGGAGAGAGGCCCCATCCGTCCACCCCCTCCTCGGGGTCGGACCAGAGCAGGTCGCACATGGGCCCCTCGTGGGGGACCTCCTGCTTCCTGTCGATGCCCCGGATCTGGTCCAGGCTTGCGATGCCCGGGGACAGGCCGCCGTGCACACAAAACACGGAGTTGTCGATGAGCGCCGCCAGGCTGCGCGGCAGACAGGGCGCAGTGGGGCGAGGTCGGGGAGTGGGCAGTGTGGTGGGCAGACGGTACGAATACGCGGCCACACCAGAGGCTGCCAGGGTTTCACGGCCCCAGGAGCCTGACGGGAAGGAAAGCCCCGTGCCCTGCCTGGCCCCGGTCGAGGACTGGCCCGACTCATTCAGGCAGTGCGCTGCGCTGGCAAGGGCACGCGCCGCACCTGAGGTAGTCGAAGACGTCTGTGCAGTACCGCCAGACGTTGGCGGAGCCGTACTTGCGCAGACACTCGTCATAGAAGCCGTAGACCTGTGTGATCTGCCTGCTCTCGTGGTTTCCCCGAATCAGGAACATGCGGTCCGGATACCGCACCTGTGGCGCAGGGGACACGTGTGCACGCGGGTTTGCGGGGTTGGGTGTGCGACGTGCCGAGGCGGCGCGTGCGCTGGGGGCTGTCGGCACTCCCAGGGGTGGCGGCTGGCCTCGAGCCCTCCCCCGAGGAGGGCCAGCCCCATGAACCCGCACCCAAGCACACACCTTGAGGGTCAGCAGGAGGAGAAAGGTCTCTACGCTGTGGAATCCCCTGTCCACGAAATCGCCCATGAAGAGGTAGTTTGTCTGCGCGGAGGGGGAGAGGGAGGCCGCCAACAGCCATATCATTGCGTGGCACAGGGAATGAGGTGGACAGCATGCGTGGGACCGGGATGGATGTTCCGGGTGCAGCCCCAGCCTGCTCACCTTTGGACAGTCGCCCCCGACCTTGAACAGCTCCATGAGGTCATAAAACTGGCCATGGATGTCGCCACCTGCAGGGTCAGGCGCTGGCAGTGAGCACTCCCACCACTGACCTGGTGACTCTTGTTGTTCCTCCCACCTTCGCTAGACTCACATATCGTGACTGGGGCCTCTATGTGCTGCACGTTGCCCTCCTCCACTAGAATCTCTATCGCTCTCTCGCACAACAGCTTCACTTGGGCCTCCTTCAGGGGCTCGCATCTTTTCAGCTGCACGATCCAGGCATCCAAGTCCATTCAGTCTCTGGGTTGGGGAGCGAGCAGACCCCGCTGGAGGTCTGCGAGTGCGCCCCCCAAGGCGCAGCGATCGCCTCTCGCCCCCGAGCGTCACCGCTCAAGCCGACAGTAAAGCTAAGAACAAGATGTAACTGACTTTATACATATGTGTGCCTTTCACAATGATGCTGATGGGGTCGTCTGGTGCTTGTTGCATTCTTTCATTTCAAGTGTGTAACGGAGCCTCGGCACCTCCCGATCACCGGGGGCAGGCAGGATGAAGGTGCGACATCATGGGCACGTAGTTTTCACAGTATCCTCGTGTAGCTCATGCTCAGTGAGATTCGAACTTATAAGAACAATATAAAAGACCGCATTATTGCCTCTCGATCCACAACATTGCTATTTCACAGGTCGGCGGGTGCATGAAGACGCCAGCTGGGTGGCTGCTTTTGAAGCATTGTATCCTTGTGCAAAGTCTTCAATTCATGCCATGAATGGCAGGATGTGAGCCTCGAGTTGAACAGATGTGCTCCAGGGCCGAACCATGAAGTGTTTGGGAGTGGTAGTACCAGAATCTGCAGATCAGGCGGACCGCATTGCCCTCCAATTTTCGAGAGTCCAATCAACCCGTACCGTCAATCAACAAGCATGAATGCCTTCTAGTTGACTTGGGAGAGCATTCGGGCTAATGCGCCTCAAATGCGGAGTTGACCTGCCGACTGATCAGCATCTCCAGGCTTCGCGTACTTTTGCAAAGGCGCCTCCTAAGCCACAGCAGGAGCATGTTTATTTTGCTATGAAAGAGGATTGAGAACCCATTACCTCATCAACTTGACAAAGCCTTCCGATACATTGCGAGAAACTCGACCATCCTGCACAGCTTGTAGGAGTGCTGGCGAGCTTTTAGAGCCTCGAGGTCGATCCCACATTCTCAAGGTACGCTGAATGGCCTTTGCCTGGAATATTTATTCCATCCGAGGGCCTTTCCTGCCTGTGATGTCCTCCTCGCACGCCAGCAAGTCGGCGACTGCTGCGCACGTGGGCTCAGGTCGGGGGCAAGCAGCGCTCTCTCGCTGCTTGGAGGTCGTGAACCTGCACGATAAACCTAGGATATGCAAAGGAACCTCAATCTGATCATTGCAGTCAGAGCTGGAGCCTCCCAACCAGACCCGGGCGTCCGGGCCTGCATCGGATGCAGGCACGAGCGTGGGCAAGGATCGTGCCATCCCCGCTCCCGGTCCAATAGAAGATAAGGCGCCGATGAGGGATGCGGTGGAGCTGCTGACCTTCCTCGGGGGAGCCACGGGAGCGGCGTGTGCCTCCTTCCCACAAGCTCATCTTGGCCAGCCCAGAGCTGCACCCCAAGGCATGCCCCTGCTGTTTCTATTGGGGTGGACAGCAAGGCGTGATGCCGGGAGCCTGCGTGCCTTGTCTTGGCAAGGCAGCGGCTTGTGGCGCATGGGAGGCTGATTGCCCTGCGCATGCGGCGATGTTCAGTGCCTGCACACAACCCTTCCCCCGTAGGCCAGCCCTGGTCCAAAGTGCCGGAGCCCTTCATCAAGGCGCTGGCGGGGGCGGGGCCTGCAATATCGGGGGGCCGTGGACACCGCAACCAGGTGGGCAGGCCTGAACCTGTGGTGCTACGGGGCTGTTACAGGCCGCACACGCCGATGTGGATGACAGACCCCCCCGGGCCCACTCCCCGTCGGCGCTGCAGGCACAGGCCCCTTCCACCTGCTCCCACTGCGGCTCCCAGCAAACCCCGAGATGGTGGCGGGACATCAGTCCGGACGGCATGCTCTGCAATGCCTGCGGCATCTGGCTGAAGCGACACGGTGCGTATGTGATTTTCTGGGCCCCGCCCCCGATGTTGGAGGGAGAACATTGGGAGGGGGAAGGGGACCTTGTGGCTCAGGGGTCTCTGATGGAAAGTGGGTGCGCAAGGGACGCAGATTCATCCCCAGCCTTCCAGATCCTGTATGCTGCCAGCACCTTGCCTGAGCCAGGTAGGGTACATCTGAGTACTCCGACTCCCGCCCTGCCCTCAATGCAGGCACCTCGCGGCCCGTCCAGTATTTTGCGGACGGCGGGAGCCCCGCCGCCGCCGCTGCCCTCCTCAGCCCCGGCGCCAGCGGACTCGCTCCCAGGAGCACGCCGCCCACGGGGCGTGGGGCGCAGCACTCCGAGGACGCGGGGGAGGGGCCTCCGGCCCAAATCCGCCCACCCTCGCCACGCAGGTGCGTCTGTCCTGCGAAGGCAGGCCGGTCCCTGATGTTGGTGTGTTGCCGTGTTCCGCTGGGGAGATTTCACTGCCAGGGGCCCTGGTATCGATGTCCCCGCCAGCTTCTGGTGGCCCCACGTCCTGGCTGGAAAGGGTGCCACCTCCTCACACAGTCTAGCATGGCGCAGGTGGAGGTCATCGCTTGGTGCGCGGGACGAGGGCATGTACAGCCAATCCCAACACCCCTCCAATGCCCATGCCATGCGCAGGCCCGGCCAGGACATGGGCGGCTTCTACCTGATCAACGGCCGGCCCAAGCGGCGGCGATCGGGCGGACAGCCCGGTGCTGCCATCAGCAGCTGCCAAGGTGAGAGTCCACTCCTGGGCGGGGGGGGTGGGGGGTGGGGGGGCGCAAGACAGTCTGCACCCTGGAATGAGCTGCGCGGGGGCGGCCGGCCGGCAGATGGCATGTGGGCCGCGTGGGGGCGCCCCTCCAAGGCGCGCAGATTGCTTGACGTCGGGCGTGGAGGGCTTCCCGGGCCAGAGGCAAGCCTCCGATCTCCTCCCACAGACGCCGAGCGGTCGGGGGACGAGGATCGCGCGAGCGTCGACACGGGCCGGGCCGACCCGGCGCAGGCCCAGCCGCCGCCGGCGCCGTGCACGCCGCTCCCGCCGCTGTCTCTGTTCCAGGACGCGGGTGCCGCCGTGTTTGTGCTGCAGCGACGCGTCCTCAGGGCAAGTGGGCTTGGCGTGTGTATGTTGTTTTGGGGGGGGGAGAATCATAGCATGGCTTCTGTGTTCTGGTGTGCTTACATCTGTGGGGGAGGTGGTGATATCATGGCGTGGACCAGCGTGCAGGAGTGTGAAGGTGCACGCACATCAGACACGGCACCCGCACTTTCCAATCGACACAGGGCGTGGATGGGGCGCGGACAGGTGCCCTGGTCAGGATCGGGTGGGCACCAGGGTCCAGGAGCGCCCATACCCTGTTCCAGGAGGTTTGCCGAGTCGCCGAGGCCTGCCTGGGTGAGTGTGCGCCCTGGAGGCTGGGTGGGTACCATGTTGGTTGCACAGGGAAGCCCAGACATGCCAGGATTTGAGTCGGAGCGTCACTGAGAGTTGATGGTGCAGTGCGTCGTCCCAGCCTTATTGCTGCGCCCAAATCCACAGTCGAGGACTTTGAGCTGCTGTCAGACTGTGCAGCCTCCCTGCACCTGACACCCCTGCTGCCAGGGAGCGCCGTGACAGACGATGATGTGCTGGGCCTCATTGGAAAACTATGAGCCCAGGCGTTGTTTGAGAAGACATGCCCAGTGGGGCGCTTGTGCTGTCGTTGGGGAGTGCTTGGGTCCCGCTGCAAGGTCAACTTGGCAGGCATTACTCTTGAATCACTTTCATGATGCTGGGCGGAAGCCACACGCATGACTCCCCATTCCAGCTATGCCAAGTAAGAAGTGTCGAGAGGGAGTACGTGCCACTCAGAACTGCCTGCTGTGCCCCACCCATGTCCTGTCAGGGGAGATCGTGCTGGGAGAGATTGCAGCAAATACAGACGGCGCAGGAGCGGGCATTGATGCCATTGACATGCAATTGCAATGATATAGTATTAGCAAGGGACATGTGATCAACGATGCATCCTCAACTCCTACCATTGAGTGGGATGTGGCTCCTGGAGCATGTCGTTGTGTGAATCTGGTGGGCCCAATCCCCTGGAGCGAGTGAAATTTCGCGGTCCACCCCAACTGTCGCGATACTGGTAGCAAGACACAGAACCGTGTCGATCCTCGCCAAAAAGGCATGCCTCCCTGTTGCGTGCTTTATTTCACGCCACGTAATGTGCGATGACTAGCAAGGCCTCGCACCAGGCTGGGCTCAGATTGCTGATTCGCACAGCCGAGTGCGATCGCCTCCTCTACCAAGACTGGAATCGCGCAGCAGTGTTCAGAGAGCTCGCCTGAGGGCGCGCTTGATACCTTATCATTGCAGTTCGTTGCACGCATCGGGAGAGAGCTTGAGGATTGGTCTCTGGACCCCCCCCACAATGTCTACAGCGACAGCCCCCCCACCTGACAAGACCGAGGCCCCGCCTGGCGTCTTTGGCAGACTCCTTGTAAGCTGGGTGGCGGTAAAGGACCACATTGGCAGCATTTTGTATGCCGGATCAGTCTGAGGAAGGGGTCGTCCTCTGCCCATCCCGCCACGCAGGGGCGAGGGAAGAAGGTCACCAAGGCCAAACTCGGAGAGGAGCTCGACATGTATTTCAACGAAGAGGTGAGAACTCGGGTACCAGTGTGCCTCACCCTGGGGTATCACGCGGTGCAGCTGAGCACTGCTCACCTGTCTGCCCAGCTTCCTCTGGTGGCACTCCAGGCCTCAACCTATCAGCCCAGCACTTTGCCTGCCCGGATTCCGTCTGCAGCTCAAGGCCTGGGTAAAGAGGGGCGAAGAAGAGGAGGTTCGCGCTGCCAAGGCTGCCCTGGCAGCTCCCCCACCCCTGGCCCTGCGGCAGCAACACGATGGCCTCTCCGACCGAGGGTGCGTGATTCCGCTGAGAACCAATCTTTTGATGAGGGTCTCAGGAGAGAGGCAGGCAGTGGCCACCTCGTCTTGAGTATGCGTGTCGGCACGCGCTCAATGCACCCAAAACATGGTGCCGGGGCTGCATCGAGGGACGGCCGGGACCCATTGTGTGCTGCGTGCAACACAACCTTCATCCCTCATCCCCCTGGTGTTTCCTCACAGGCCTGCCGCCGCGCTCCCGCCACCCATGGCCGCGGTGGGGGCACCCGGCCGTCCACTGGGCGTGGCTTCCCGCTACGCTGCGGCCCCTGCCTTTGGCTTGGGAGCGCCGCCCCTGGCGCTCCCAGAGAACGCTCCGTCCATGTTTGGAGGTGGGGCGGGGCCTCGGGCAGCATGGGGCCTGCTGCATGTGTGGGTGCCAAGCTCGCTCCCACCCGAACCCCTTGTCATCAAATGGACACCACCAGCCGCAGGACAGGCCGCCTCATCCCAAGTCCTCGTGCCTCACGCCCTGCAGGCTTGAAACCCAGCCTGGGCAGCCAGGGCGCCGACGGACCCATCGCCACCTTCCGCCCCCCGCCGGCTGCCGCCGGCGGGGCACAGACCGCCCTGCTCCAGCCGGCGACGCAGGCGGCGGCGCGTCGGGCTCCCAGCCGCGGGACGAGCGCCGCCGGCTCGGCGGCACCCACGCCCCGCGCCGCCGACGCGGCGGCACCTCCTGTCGCCCCCTGGGCCCTGCCCGGCGGCGCCGCAGCGTCGCAGGACCCCCTTGCTGGGACTGGGATCGAGTCCAGCTCGTGGGCCGCCAGCGGGGTCGAGCCTGCAAACGGCGCCGGAGAAATGCATGCGCCCGACCACGCCCCGGCGTGGAGCGGCATCTGCGAGGCGCCCCCAGCCCCTGGCCCTCTTTCCCCCGCCCCCCATGAGCAGGAGTCCTGGGCGTCGGACCCGGTCTTCCAGGAGGTCCTGGCCTTCTGGTGGGTGTACCGCGCGGCGGGCTGGCCCGCTGAGTCCATGGCGGCCTGGGCGGCGCAGCACTACGACCCCCCCCACGCCGAGCTGGACTACGAGGCCATGCTGCTGGATCCTGGCATGCAGGCCCTGGCCGCCGAGTACGTGGCCGCGCACCCCAACCGGGCCTCGCCGCAGGGCAGCCCACGGCGGGGCGAGGAGGGGGGGGGGCTCTGGCGCGCGGGCATGCCCGGCTCGCCCGCCGCCGGCCTGCGCGGGGCGGCAGACCTGCATGGTGGAGCGGCTGATCTGCCCGAGGACGGCGCCGGGCCGCCCACGGCCTTCGCGGCGGCAGCCTATTCCATCGAGGAGGAAGCCCGTGGGGCGGACGTGTACACGCAGCAGGCTACCTTGTGTTCCATGGATGCCGGAGCTTACGCTGGTGATGCCGGAGCGTACGCTGACGGAACAGCCGGAGCGTACGCTGACGGAGCAGCCGGAGCGTACGCGGCCGATGCGGAGGCGTACAGCGTCGATGCGGAGGCATACGCTGGAGGCAGCGCGGGGGAGCAGGACGCATCTGCGGAGGCAGGCTCGGGCGAGCAGAGCGCCGCGGCGCGCCTGCCCGGGAGCTGGTCTGTGCCTGACCGCGTGGGGTCCATCTGGCAGCACGCTGAGGCGGGGGACGGCTGGGCGGCGCCGGCACAGGTCGCGCTGGGCGTGGACGGCTACGACCCCGAGGGGGCGGATGTGCCGGGAGAGGACGGCGCGGCGGCCTCTGTGCAGTACCAGCCCCAGGCGGCGCGCGAGCTGCAGTACCCCGGGGCGGACGAAATGGCGGCGTGGCAGGAACTGCCCGGGGCGGCGCCGGGTTTGGCCTCAGAGCGCTTCGCGACGCACGGCGCCGGGCCCGGGATCGACGGCCAGTTGCCGGTGTTGGAGCCGCAGCCCTTTGCCGGCTTCGACGAGGGCGAAGAGCCGGGAGCGGGGGATGGCCATGCAGGGTGGGCTGATGCCGGTCAGCCCAGCGAGGAGGCTGCCGCCGTCCGGCCGAGCGAGGCAGCCGCCGCCATTTGGCCAGGCGAGGAAGCCCCCGCTGTCCAGCAGGGCAAGGAGGCCCCCGCTGTCCGGCCGGGCCAACCCGCCGACCCCTCGCTGGGCGACATCCTGGGCGGCTTCCTGCGGCCCCACCTGCAAAGCTTTGTGGGCGGCGGGCCTGGACCAGAGGGCCCAGACCCGACTGCACCGGGCATGGCCCCGCACGCGCTGACGGCCATCGTGGGCGGCGTGGGTGGGACCCTGAAGGAGCTCTTGGGTGAGGCGCTGTGCTGGGGGCTATAACGTGTGTGTGTGTGTGTGTTGAGAGGGGACGCAGCCGTTTGATGCTATGGCTTCAGCATCACGCACCTGCGCCTCGAGGCTGATTGCAAGCTGGGTTGCGCTCGTGCACCCACCCGCTCCCTTTCGGGTTTCTGGAGCAGGGGTCCCGAGCACCGAGTCGGGGAAGATGACCGCCCACCTGCCGTGGGAGGGGTCTGAGGCGGCCCCGGGCAACGGCCCCGAGGCCGAAGCCGCTCGCTGGGCCGAGGCTGGGCCGCACGAGTGGGGCTCCCAGGCGGAGGCGGGGGGGGCTGAGGATGCATCTCACGGCGCGCCGCAGCCTTCCCGGGGTGCCGAGGGGCTTGCGGGCGAGGACGCCCGCCTGCTCTCCCTCCCCGCCGCCGCGGAAGCTGCACATGACATCGACCCTGGGCGCGGCGCTCACCGACACCTGGGCCCCATGTCGCCCGGGCGCCTGGCCTCGGAGCTGGGCGTGCCGCGCTCGGCGCTGACCAGCGCCGCCGCCGTGGTCGCCGCCTCCGACGCCGACACGCTGTCCACCCGCGAGGCCGCCAGCGATGGTGAGGGGGAGGGGGGCGGGGAATGGAATCGCGACTCTCGCTCATCGGGGAAGGAGGAGGCCGGCATGCTGTTCCAGCAGCGAGGGCACTGGCCCTGGGCCCATGGGGTCGTCGCAGGCGCCGGGGCGGTCCCTGTCGTTTGTGCAGTTTCCGGCATCCGGGTTCCTCAGCAAGCAGTCAGCGCTCCTGCCTGGGTTTCTTCGAGGTATCTGCTCTCGCAAGCCCTCCAAACCCACTGTCTGCCACGCAGACGAAGCGGAGGGGCAGGATGTCGGGCCGCCGGTGGCGGAGGACGAGGCCGTGCACGAAAACGGCAGGGCGGCAGACTGGGGCGCGCCTGCAGACGGCCCGGGATTACCGTCCGACGCCGGCGTGGCCGCAGACGCCCTGCCCAGCCAGGACCCCTCGCCCAGGTTTGCTGCCCTGGCAGAAGACCTGGACGCCGGCGCAGACGGTGAGTGGGGGGATGCGGTACGTGGCTGTTCGGTTCCTTGATCACCAGAGTAGGTGAATGGCCACCTGCCTGCAATGCTAAACCTACTGCATCCTGTGCGCTCGCGATCACCTCGCCCTGGCTGTGTTCGCCATTGGCAAATCCACCCTTCAGAGCTTTGGACACCCTCACATTCCCGCCTCGTGCCAATGCATGCTTGGCGCTCCCACCCCTCCCCCCCCCCCTTCCCCATCCCCTCAGCAGCCTGGGGCGAGGCCTGGGACGAGGGCGGGCTGGACCTTGGCGAGCTGGGCGAGCCCAGCCCGCCGGCCAAGGGAGCGGCGAGCGCTGGCGAGGTCCAGGACGCAGCCCCACATGGGGACCCGGTGGCCGGCCTGGAGGGATCCACTCCCGAGCGGTCGGCCTCTGCCGCCGAGCCGGAGAGCCCCGGCTTCACGGCCTTCGCCCCCGCGCCCGGCCGCTTCCCCTGGGACACGCCGGAGCTTGCGCCGGCGGGGCGGAGCGCGGAGCCGTCTGCCTCGGCCGAGCTGGATGTGCGCGAGGCGGCGCAGGTTGTTGGTGGTGATGTGCACGACCTGGCTGCCGGCGCCGGGAGTGGGGGTGGCGAGGCGGGGCCCGCTGGGCATGCCCTTTTGTCCCAGGCCGTCCAAGCCCCTGCGTGGAGCAGCGTGCACGAGAACGCGGCGGCGGGCAGCCCGCCACGTGGACGCCCAGGCTCGGAGGAAGGGGCGCTGCGAGATGATCGCGCCGCTGCGGTGGAGGCGGAGCTGGCGGCCTCCCGCGCGCTCATCGAGGAGCTGCGTGGACGGGCGGAGGCCGGGGCGGCGGAGGCGGCCGCGGCCCGCGCCGAGGCCGCAGAGCTGCGGGCGCAGGCCGAGGAGGGCGCGGCCGCCTTGGAAACCGCCCGCGCCGAGCTGCGCGCGCGGGACGAATGCCACGCAGAGGCGGAGCGGGCGCGCAGCGTGAGCGAGGCGGCGGCGGCCGAGGACCTGGCGCGCGCGCGCTCCCGTGCCGAGGCGCTGCGCGGGGAGCTGGAGGCGGCACGCGCGGCGCGCGACGAGGCGCTGGCGGCCCGCAGCCCCGCCGGCGAGGACCTGGCGTCGGCGCTGGA
>NW_011934187.1:89428-119691 GCF_000733215.1 Auxenochlorella protothecoides
GCGCCGCGCGGCGCGTGCAGGAGGCGCTGCGCGACGTGCGCGACCGCATGCGCGCCGCGGTGGAGCAGAAGGAGGCCGACCTGCGCGCGGCGGTGGAGGCGGGGGCCGCCGCGCTCGAGGCCGCGCGCGACGCGGCCGCCGACGCCGAGCGCGAGCGCGACGCCGCGCGCGCCGAGGCGGCGGCCGCGGCGGCGCGCGTGGACGACCTGTCCCGCAAGTTCGCGCTGGCCAAGAAGAAGATCGCGGTGGGGGCCGGCGCCGCGCGCACCGCGCAGGACCGCATCGCCGAGCTGGAGGCGGAGCTCGCGGCGGCGCAGGCGGGGGGGGAGCGTTTCGACCCCGCCGAACTCCGGGCCAGGTGGGCGTGTTTAGGGTTGGGGTGTGGGGAGGGCGACACTGGAATGGGTCAAGCCTGGCACGGTGGCAGGGCCTGAGCCGGAACCCCCCGGGAAAACCGAATGGGGGTTTCGGGGGCTGGGGCTGCCATGTCGGCAGGACGCCCCACCCGTCCTTACCCTCCCGCGCACACCTTCCCCCCTCTTCCACAGGGATGCAGAGCTGGAGTCGCTGCGGGGGCAGCTCCAGGACGCGCAGGCGATGCTGGTGGGTGGAAAACAAGGGATCGAAGGGGGGGCTCGGGACGGGGGAGAAGGGGAGGCACTGCGCAGCCTGGCCAATCGATGGGCGCGGCGTGTGCGTGGAGCAGGCTGCAGAGGGTCGCCGAGGCTCGGTGTGTGTGTGCGGAGGCTTGCATGGGCGCGCCAGGGCAGCGCTGCACGCCGATGAGTTTGTGTGAAGACGGCATGGGCCCCCCTGCCCCCCCGACGGGAGGGGGGGGTCCTCTGGCGCATCGCCTTTGCCCCGCCGGCCAACCTTGCGTGGTCAGGCCCCCTGGTGCATACACACAAACAAACACACCCACGCATGCCCCACCCCTCCATGCAGAGCCAGCTGGGCCAGGGTCAGACGGCGATGGAGGAGGAGCTGGCCCGCCTGCGGCAGCAGCATGCCCAGGTGCGGTGCCGTGAGAGTGTCGATGCAGGCTGGTGTCTGGCAGCCGGCCCGGCCGAAGGCATGTACCTGCTGGGCGTACAGCCGGCGGCCCGTGACACGTCTGGTTGACAGCTCCTGAGTGTCCCTCGGCGTCCCAACCCTCTTTCCAGGAACTGGAGGATCTGGACGCCGAGAACCTGAAGCTGATGGACCTGCTGGAGAGCAAGACGGTGGGCCGAGTGGGGGGGCGGGGTGGCCCAGGTTGGACTCTTGGAGCTGACCCGGCCCTGTCGGTCGTTCCCCAAACACAGCTGTCATGGTCCTACAGGGTCTTGGGCACGAGCATCTCCGACGCTCATGGCCTCGAAATCAAGCTCAGGCCCACCGGCATCTGCCCCACTTGCTCCACAGGAGGCCGCGGCCGAGGCGGCCGCCGAGGCCGAGGCGGCGCGCGCCGAGCTGGCGGGGGTCCAGGCAGCCGCCGAAGCGCGGCTGGCGCAGGCCCAGGCCGAGCTGGAGGCCCGGCGTGTCGCCGCGGAGGCCACTTCTCGTGAAGAGATCACGGGGCTGCGCGAGGAAGCGGAGAGCCTGCGCGCGGAGGAGGCGAGCCTGCGCGCGGAGGCCGAGGCGCTGCGTGAGGGAGCGCGGGGTCTGCAGTCCCACCTGATCGCGACGGAGGCCGAGCTGCGGGCCCTGGAGACGGAGCGCGACGAGCTGCGGGTCCTGGAGACGGAGCGCGAGGAGCTGCGGGCCCTGGAGACGGAGCGCGAGGAGCTGCGTTCCCGGCTCGAGGAGGCCGAGCGCGCGCTGGGAGAGGCGCGGCGCGAGCTGGAGGAGCGGGGCGGGGCGGCGGATCCGGAAACCGTGCGTGAGCTGGAAAGCGCGCGCGCGCAGGTGCACGGGCTGGGCGCGCAGCTGCTGGAGATGCAGGGCGCGCTGGAGGCGGCCGAGGTGGGGGTGGCGGGGCCTGCAGGGGAGCGCGTGGCGGCGCTGGAGGCCGAGGTGGAGGCCCAGCGTGCGGAGCGCGCCGACCTGCACGCCATGCTGGAGTCGCTGCGTGCGGAGCTGGCCGCGGCAGAGGAGGCGGCCGCGACGGCGGCGGCGGAGGCGGCGGCGGCTGCCACTGCGGCTGCGGCCGACGACGTCAAGCGCCACAAGCTGCAGCTGATCAAGGCCAAAAAGGCGCGCGCCGCCGACGCGGAGCGCATCGCCGAGCTGACGCGGCGCTGCGAGGTGGCCGAGGCCGCCGCTCCCGGTGCGGCGGCAGGAGGCCCAGAGGCCGCCCTGGAGCTGGAAGGCGTCCGGCACCAGCTCGCCGAGGCGCGGGAGGAGGCGCTGGAGGCCATGTCGGTGGCGGAACGCGCCATCGCCGACCTAGACGCCGCGGCCGGGGAGAAGGCGGGGGCCGAGGCACGGGTGGCAGGGGCCGAGGCGAGGGCTGCGGAGGCCGAGGCGAGGGCGAGAGAGGCGGAGGCCAGGGCTGCTGAAGCCGAGGCCGCGCTTACGAGGGCCGCGGACCAAGCGGCAGCCACGACCCCTGCGGCTGCCCCGGCCGACGACGTCGCCGCTCAGATCGCGGAAGCGGAGGAGCAGCTTGCAGACTGTCTGACCTCCCTCGGCCAGGAGGAGGCCAAGGTGAGAGAAGGGTTGGAGCCCGGGGCTGCCGTGCACGAGGACCTCACATGCTCGTGGGATGGTGTGTTGACTGTGAGGTTGCCTTGCAACCTTCCTCACCGTGCCCAACCCTTTCACTCTGCCTCCGCAGGTGCAAGCCCTGGTCCAGGCCTTGGTAGACCGGGGAGCGGATCCGGCGTGGGTCGAGGCCACGCTGGCGGCCGTGGAGGAGGAGGCAGGCTGGGGCGGCGACGAGGCCACGCAGGCCGAGGACGCGCCGAGCGCGCCCCAGGAGGCGTGGTCGCCCGATGCGGCAGCCGCGCTGCAGTCGGAATCTGGAGCTGCACCCCCCTGGCACGGAGAGAGTGTGCCAGACGAGCCGGAGCCGCTGGCTTGTGAGGCACAAGGCTTTGAGCGCCAGCCTTACGAGGCACAAGGCTGCGATCCGCAGGCCTACCAGGCGCCGCAGGTCCACGAGCCAGAGCCGGAAGGCTCTCCTGTGGATGCACAAGCCTCCGAGGCTGTGCTCCCAGAGCAACATGCACCCTTGTTCCACTATGGAGCAGGGGAGGAGGCTGAGCAGCCACTTAATGTTGCTCAGGATGTTGAGACGGCGTGGACCGCCTCCAACAGTTTCTGCGGCTGGGATGGCGACGAGGACGTGACCGCAGACGAGGGCCTGCCCCCACCCCTGCCCTTCCACAACAACGCCCAGCCTGAGAGCGACTGGGGCGCAGCATCCTCGTCAACCGCTGTCGGCGAGATGGCGGCGGGCGGCATGGGCTGTCCCCCTCAGGAGGACGCCGCCTTCTTCGAGGACATTGCACTCGACGGCAACCCTGGCTGGCAGCAGGGCGGCTGGAACGACGACGACGACGTCTTTGCTTGACCAAGGAGGGTTGCCAGGCCTGCACCCTGCGATGCATCTCCTATTGTGCTTCAACACCATCTCTTCCCGTCCATTTCCTCAATATTGTGACATGATCTTGCAGCTGCAGAACACGAGTGGTCTGGAGGGTGCCGAGAGAGCGGATGGAAGGGAACCCCTGGCTGGTCTGTGGGAGGGGACGAGGCCAAAAACTGACACACAGCTCATGTGCTGTCGGTCTGTGCACCCACACAGGTGGTGCACGGCCCTTGGTGCAACCGAGGGGCGGCATGGTGTGGCCGTTGCTGGGCTTCAGGCGCAGCAATGGCGCGCTGCTCATGTATCCTGCCATGCGAGAGAACGGCTCCAAGATGCCATGGAATGAGAGACAATGAACCTGGGTGGCTCAGAAGAGGGAGGTCTTCTTCATGATGCGGAAGAACTCCTCCTCGTTCACCTCGCCATCCCCATCCCGATCGGCCTCGTCAATCATCTCTTGCAACTCCTCATCTGCGCAGAAAGGGGGCCAAAGTGTTTGGCATGGGACTGGTGCGTGCCATTGGTCGAGCCACATGCATGCTTGCCAGGTGCAGGTGCAATTCTGCAAGGGTTGACTTCCTGCTCGATGCCCCTGATTTATTATCCCTTGCATCCAGACGATCCCCACCCTCACCGGTGATGTTCTCGCCGAGTTCCTTGGCAACCCGCTTGAGGTTCTTGAAGGAGATCTTGCCCGTCTCATCGTCGTCAAACAGACGGAACGCCTTGATGATCTCCTCCTTGCCGTCGCGCTCGCCCATCTTTGTGGTCATGACCTGGAGGAACTCCTCGTAGTCGATCAGCCCAGAGCCATCCTTGTCAAAGTCAGCCACCAGCTTCTTCACCTCCTCCTTTTTCGGCTCGAAGCCCAGGGCGCGCATGGCCACCTGTATTGGGAAAACAGGAGTTCGATTTGAGTGACAAAGATTTGGTGGTTGCTGGCTGACTTGCGCGCTGGTCGTGCCAGGAGTGATTGCTGGGACAGCAATCAGAGAAGCCCAGGGTAAGAGCCAAGTGCTTCGTGAAACCGCGTCGCAAAATGCACCTTCAGCTCCCGGGTGTCGATGGTGCCAGAGCCATCGGTGTCGAAGAGATCAAATGCCTCCCTGTGGTGATGGGAGGGCTCGTCATCAGCACGTCACATCGGGGCAGACGGTCCGCGGCGACAGACCCCTACACGTCCGCATCGGGGTTTGCAGCCACGCTCCTGCACGCCTTCCCCGCACACACCTGATCTCCTGCCTCTGTTCCTCTGTCAGGCCGACGCGGGGTCCGGCCTTGCGATCCCGGCGGGACGTCGTCACCGCCCGACGGTAGGTCTGTGCGGTGAGCCCGGTGGCCTGTGGTGCAGGCGGAAGGCAAATGTGACACGCCAGGCTGAACAAATGGTGGAAACAATCACCCAGAGACGTTTCAGGAGTCAAACGGAGTGCACTATGCGTCACGAATCCGCAGGCTGTCTCTCCATGCCGAGTTGGCTTCGCGAAGGCCTGCACTCCCAGCTTCCCTGCTCACCATGGCGCTCAAGACTCTAGGATATGTCCAAGAGCTAAACTTCAAGATCCGTCTCGAGGGACACCGGGCGCTCGTTTTGACGGACTTGGTGCCAGAGGGTGGACTTTGAACGGCTTGTTCAAACGTCAGGGGAAGGCGTGCCGGCCTTTCCTCCTGGATGTTGTTCAAACACCTAGCCAAAGTTCGGGCCGATGACGACTGCTTCGTGAGACGAGATGCGGTTTCAGCACATGACTCCCCAATCACTGCCTTCTGTAGTGAGATCCAAGCATCCTTTACATTCACGGATGCAGCTGCAGGTGCAGGAAGTCGGTGGCAAGTTCCAAACATCAGCATGGATTCTAGATTCGCCAACATTGATTGTTTCATTCTACTTCAGGGCATCCAGAGGCAATGCTGATGGATTTTGCTTTCTCACTGTATTTTACTCAGTAATTCCGGGCCCACAACTGCCGACAGTGCAGCCATCGCCCTCATTCTTCCGGTAGCATCTCCTCGTCACTGCTGCTGCTCCCCTCCTCAATGATCAGCCGGGTGGGAGCCCCCTTCCACCGCCGCACCGCGCCGGACTCGTGCCCTGAAAAGAGCACACCGCCATCGCCCCATACGACGGCGGTGACCGCGTCCCCTTTGCAGTCACCGATAGCCAGCGGACTGCAGTAGTCTGGCTTTCCGGGTGTCGCTGTCTGGAGGTCGTAGACGATCACCTCGCCGTCGTCGCCGCCCGTCGCCACGAGGCCACCCACGGGCTGCCAGGCCAGGGCATTGATGGTCTTGCTGTGCCCGACAAGCAGGGTGGGGCTGCTGTCCTCAGGGCCACCCTCAAAGTCCAGGACTGGGTGGGAGGGGGGATGGTTGGGAGAGGGTGCGGCTCAGGTGCTTGCCGCATCTGGCAGGGGTTGGTGGAGGGTTTGACACAGGGTGCAGTCGTGTGCAAGTCTGGGACGCCACAGAGTATTGTTGCCCACCCTGCCTGCCTCACCTATGCCGACGTTGCCGCCCACGGATCCCATCTTGTGCCCCTGGGCATCAAATGTCACATGGGTGACCTTTCCGTGGTAGCCGCCGCCCGCAAACTCCTGAGTATGGAAGTTTGCAGGAGTGGTAAAAGCCGTCAGTTTATACCTCACTTTACCTCGCTGTGAAAGTCGAGCAAGACAGGCATCAGCGAAATGACAATCACGTCAAAGATCACCATCCTACGCCCCCGTTCAGCACCCACTTCCACTTCAGCCCCCTTGGCTGTCCGCTTCAGCTGGTAGATGCGCACGGCCTGATCCTGGCACCCCACGATGACATGCTTGCCGCTGGCATCCACATCCACGCTCAGGCAGGCTCCCTGCAGAGATGAGGGCAAGATTAGATGTAGAGGAGGGTGAGCACCATAAGTGTTCTTGGCAGCCACCGGGCCTGAACTTATCTGGCAGCTTTGTGATGAATCCTTCAAGATACTGGGTTGAACCACATGCTCCCGCCCACCTACCTCTACGGGCATGTCTAGTGGGTTGGGCTGCTTGGAGGTGATCTCCATCTCCTCAAGCAGCGCTACCGACTTGCTGGTGGCCACAACGAGTGAGCCATCAACCGGAAGCCGCACATCCAGCACAGTGCCCTTGGTTGGGGGCTGGGGATAGGCCTTGACCTCCGCCGTCTCGGGTTCGACGGTGAAGTAGGTGGCCTGATGCCCTGCTGCGCACGCAAACGCATTGCCCCTCACTGCCAGGTGCCGGACGCAGGGGCCGGCGGGTGTCCTGGAATGGAGTTGTTGTCGTGGTGTATTGGTACTCTGACAACTCAGGGACATACACGCATTCCAATGGTGATGCTATTGGCTGGGGCCTTGAGCACAAAGGAGCTCCAGCTGGAGCTCCAATCAAGGAGTATCCCTCCCTGCCCTCATAAGTAAGCCTCCAACACAAATCCTCACACACCTGTCGGCATCGACATGTGGCACAGGAATAGCCTGCACCTTGGGCTCCAGTTCTCCCACCGGGAGTGTCCAGATACGGGCATGTCCGTCCTCGCCAATAGACACCAGTCTCCTGAGACCCAGGTGGGCAACGGCATTGGTGCCCCAATCGTGCCCCGCCAGCTCTATCCCCGTTTGGCCAGAGGCAGCCGACAGGAGGGAAATGGGTCCCTCCGCCGTGCCCACGGCGATGTAGGTGCCGCTGGGGTCCATGGATAGGCAGGTGATGGACTCATCGAGCACCGCCTCCCAGTCCCGGGCCATCAAGGGCACGTCCACATCGGGGTAGCTCTGCTCATCGTCAGACTCCTCCTCCCCGGAGTCCTCCTCCGACTCCTCCTCGTCTCCCGACTCCTCCCCCTCGGTCTCCTCCTTCTTGGTCTTTGGAAAATTCAGGTGATCGTCGTGACAGGCTCCCATGGTGAGATCCGGTCGCCAGGGGCAGGGGTGCAAGGCAGAGGGAGGCAGCGCGAGATTGATCCCCCACCGCCGACTCCCGGGGACTTGACGCAGTCCCCTGGGATTGGGCGTGGGCCGATGGCAATCGACCCTGGCTGTGCACGGAAACGTGACCTCCCTCCTGGGTGCTGCACGGGTCTGTCAGCCCAGACTGAGGCACAAAGCTCAATACACGACTCAAACACCCATTCACCAGAGGCACACCCTGTCACTCTTGTGTTACACTGTGTTGTCATCTGCAATGCCATGTGGGCCAGGTCGGGGGCAATCGCTTCACGCACACGCACCGCCCACCCAGGGAGCATCAGGCCCTGAGGCCCTCCAGCGCGGCACTCAGGGCCCCCGCCTCCCCGCCCTCCAGCGCCAGCACGGCCTCGGCCAGCGCGGCACGCGCTGGCTCCCAGGCGATGCGCGCGGCCGCGAGCTGCGGCGCCACCTCCGGGGCCCCCCCTCCCCCGCCGCCGCCGATCCTGAGCTCGCCTGCGCGGCGGCACAGCGCGCCCAGCACGCCGCCCAGCCAGGGCGTCTCTGGCGCGGGCACGGGGGCGGCCAGCGCACCCGGCGCCTGCAGCGAGGCGGCCGTTCCTTCGGCCAGCCCGGCGGCCAGCGCGACGGCCGCGTCCGCCAGCATGCGGGCCGCGGGCAGGGCCGCCAAGACCTCGGCCGCCGCGTCGGCCAGGCGCGCCGAGGCGGCCAGCTCGTCCGCGGCCTCGGCAACCCCGCCGCCGGGGTCAGACCACAGCACGCCCGCGCCGCGCAGCACGGCCCAGAGCAGGCGCAGGTTCGGCGCCGCGCGGGCCAGGGGCAGCGGGCGCTGCCGCTCCTCGGCGGGCGGGAAAGTCACGCGCAGCGCGCGCGCGGCCAGCGTGCGCCCCTTGCGCAGGCCCATCAGCCGCCGGAACACGGCGTCGCCTGGCGCGCCGGGGTCCGGCGCGGCGCGCCTCGCGCCGGGCGCGTCTGGCAGGCGCAGCGAGGCCGACAGGCCCTCCAGCAGGAGCTGCCGCCGCGAGCGCAGCGCCGCCTCGTCCTGGATGGGGTCTGCGAGGGCGTGTGTCGGCGGGGGTTGGGGTTGGGGGTGGGGGGTTTGAGAGAGCTTGAGAGTGGGAGTGCTTGGAGTGGGAGTGCGAAGACAGGCGCAGGTCGGTGCGGCGATGGCTGACAGAGGCGCCGTGACTCCGCCCATGTGCATGGGGTGGATCCAGCCTACCCAGCTCTCGTGCCATTGCACCGCTGCATGACTGAAATGTTCTCCACACCCTTCCCCAGCCGTCCCTGGCGATGAGCCCTCGACGCACACTCATACCACCTCCAGGGCCCCATCCCTGCGACCCTCACACCCTCCCTCCAACCCAAAACCCACATCCCGCAGCCGCGACAAAGATCTGGTCGATGTCCTGCACGTCCAGGATGAGGGACATGCAGTCCTCGATCATGATGCGTGCAGCCAGCAGCGGCTCCTGATCCAGGCGCCGGCGCCGGGATCGCGCCGGCGCGCCCGGCCCGGCCTCTGCGCCCTCCTCCGCGACACCCGGCCCGCCGCCCAGCTCCATCAGGGGGCGCGGGCGGCGGATGTTGGAGAAGGGCACGCGGCCCAGACCGTCCAGGTGCACGAATGCCACCTGGTCGGCGCTCAGCTTCTCCGTGGGTGCCAGCTCGCGCACTGCGGTGTGTGCGTGGGGGGATCCAGGTGGGCGGCGGCGCGGGAGGAATGGGATGGTGGGCTTGCTCGAGACTCTGACCGACGGCGGGTGAGGTCGAGCAGAGAACATGCAGCAACACTCCACCCCTCCTGGTGTAAACACAACACTCAGACGACTTCTGGACCCCTTCCAAGATCATCTGGTGCCACCCCCTGCCCCAGTCCTCGATCTCACCCACCTCCCCCCACCCCACCACAGGCCATCACCCACCAGACTCTGGGGCAAAGAAGCGCCGGTTCTTGCGGTTGTAGTACTTGTAGACAAAGCCCTGGAAGTAGTAGTCCTCAACATAGGGTGGGCCCTGCTGCAGGCCCCGCCACTGCACGCAGGGAGGGATGGGGATGTGAGTGGCAATGCGTGGAGGTCGGCCACGAGGATGGCCCCCCCTGCTGGGCAAGGTACCGGCTTGTCGCATCGGCTGCCTGCTGGGCCGAGCACCGATGGCCCGGGCATCCAGTCGCCAGGTTCCTGCACCACTCCGAGCCGCCCACCGTGGGCACACCTGGGTGTACAGGATGCCGTCGATCTCGTTGCTGCTCATGTACAGGCTCTGGTACCGGGGCGGCCGAGCGCGAGGTCCTGGGCCCGATCCTCTCCCGTGCTGCGGCTGCGCCGACCTGTGGATGGGCAGGGGGAAGGCGTGGTGGTCGGATGATCTGTGAAACAGCCTGGGCCACATGCAAGCGCTGGCTCGCACAGGCATGCCAGCAAGTGAATCACTCCCAGACCACGGTGTCCTCAATCTCCGCCATGAGACACCCCACAGTTCCTATGACCCCACCTGTCAGCGAGGGTGAGGCCCTGCAGGCGCTGCGCGATCCCGGGCTGCTGCGGGCCCGGGCCCTGGGGCCCAGCGCCGGCGGCGGCAGGCCTGGCGAGGATGGCCGGCGCGCCCGGGCGCCCAGGTCGGGGCCCCGCCCCCAGCGCCGGGAACTGGGAGGGGCTGGGCGGGCGCGGCTGCTGCGGGCCCGCCTCCGTGGCGCCCCACGCAGGGCGTGGGGGCGGCGGGCCGGCCTGCCCGCCCTGCCCGCCCCACGGACCCGGCGGGGGGCCTGGTGGGGGCACCGGAGGGGGCGTCAGGTGGGATGCGGGCGGGGCGGGGCCGCGAAGTGGTGGCGGGGCCATGCCGCTGAAGCCCGGGGGGGGCCCCATGTGCGCCGGGAAGCCCGGGGGCGGGGGCATTGAGTGCCTGTGACCCCGATGATCCACGTGGCCGGGAGGCGGGGGCGGCATGGGGAAGTGGGGCGGCGGCGGCGGGCCGGGGTAGCCGTGCACGGGGTGCCCCGAGGGGGGGCCCAGGGGCGGCGGCTGGGGCTCCGCCGACCTCGCCAGCAGCGAGGCTTCAAGAGCGCTGGCGGTCATGCCCTGCACCAGGAGGAATGAGACAAGGGGTGTTGTTGATGAGGGGGGGTTCAATGGGTGTTGTGGCAGGCTGACAGAATATGGTGGGGGGCGATGCACAGCCGGCGCAAAAACACAGGGCTGGCTTCCAGGCGCACTGGTCGACACCATGCAGGCCAGCAGCAGAGCCCCTGCCCGGCGAGTCTCACCACCGGCGGGGGTGGCGCCGCTGCATAGCCGGCGAGTGCCTGCTGGTGGCGGAGGAGGCCGGGGGCCCCCGCCACAACGCTGGGGTCCTGGAAAGCGCCGCCCTGGTCCTGGTAGTAGGTACTGGGCTGCGGCTCTGGCGGCAGGGGGCCCTGGCCCAGCAGCGAGGTCGACAGCGGGGGGCCGCCAGAGCCGGGCCGTGACTCCAGCGAGCGGGCGCCTGCGGCCGGGGGGGACGGCGTGTAGAAGGCGCGGTCGCCGCCCGCGGCCAGCAGACCGCCCAAGGCGATGCTGCCGCTGGGCCGCGGGGGCGGGGGCGCCGGCACGGGCGGGGCGGGCTCGGCGGCGGGCTTGGGCAGGACCTGCGTGCTGACACCAGCCACGGCATACAGGCTGGCCAGGGACAGGTCCTCCTCATCACTTGCCCCCTCCGCATGGTAGCCCAGGTAGTAGTCGTCGTCCTCTACCACGCAGCTCTCCTCCTCGGGCGGGCCCTCCAACCCCAGCTGCAGGCAAGGGGGTGAATGGATGTATTCCATGCCCATCACAAGCTGGCCAGGCTGCCACAAGAACCCCAGCCGAGGGCCTCCCCGCCGTTACCCGCTCACCTCCAGCTCTCCCTCCAGGCCCCCGACATCGTCTCCGGTGGTGCCGAAGAAGGAGTAGGCTGAGGCATCGAAGAAGTCATCGGGAAGGCCCTGCGAACGAGAGATCAAACGTGCCTCGTCAATGGTCGATCTGAGCCATGAGATGAGCCGGCAAACATACATCTCAAGTTTCTAGGATCCTCAAAATGCGATTCCCATTGACCAACCTCGTCGCGGGTGACGGTAGCTCCGACAAAGCCGTCGTCACCCTGCAGGCCTGACATGGCCTCGTGCCCTCTTGGGCGGGGATGAGTCGATTTTCTTCGCCAGTCGAACCAGGTATTTGTCACACCTATTTGACGGGGTTCTGCGGTGGGGAACAGCGCACCAGACCATAACACTCAGATGAGCTGGCTTGGGAGAACGAAGGGGGTACTGAGGTACCCAGGCTGATGTCTCTGAGAGCCTCAACCATGCTTGCCAGCCCAGTGCAGGGTGGACGCGCACACAACAGACCCTGTGAATATATATACTGAAATTTGGAACGGGAAAGATCAAATCTCGCGCTGTTGCCGAGGACCTATCGCCTGCTGCAGACCATTGCTGACCTGCAAGGGGCACCCACTGTTCGTGGAAAGGTGCCCAGCGCCTTGCGGGTCCCTGGCGCCTCGCCTCGTCTTTCAAGATGTATAATGGTACGTGTATTAGCGCCCCGACTGCATTTCGGACCCTGCATGAAGCATGGATGTGCAAATCAGTGCTCACCGTGTAGTTGCTCTTATGCTCCGCAGGCATCGGACTCCTGACCGCACGAGGGTCGGGCACCAGTGGGTATGTCACGAACAACAAGTTCAACCTGCGAGGGAATGCCTTCCAGCGCCGGGACGAACAGCGAGAGGAGCGAGGCCCAGACCAACGGCAGCCCAATGCAGGCATCCTTGAGCACAACAAGAAGCGGGCGGTCGAGCTGGAGGTGGAGGTCATGCGTGCTCAGCTAGAGGACGACGGGTGGGTATGGGTTTTAGAGTACGGTATGAAGGCTGCTAGGGCTGAGTTTTCAGGTGGCACGTGATTGGGCAGCCGATGTCATGACCATACTGCATAGTAGAGCGATGGTGGGGCCTCCGTACAGGAAACCCCCCCTGCCTTTCCTCGGATGGCTTTCGATTTCTCGCACAGCTGCACTATCCTGTCATTGCTCATCTTTTCCCACTCACGCACCGCAGCACGCCCGAGGACGAGGTGGAGGAGAAGCTCAATGCCTACCGGAGCCAGCTCCTTGCAAAGCTCAAGGAGGAAGCTAGCGCTGTAGCCCTACAACACAAGGATGAACAGTGCGTGGCATTGGGTCAGTGCCCTTGGCCAGCTGTGGGTCTTTTTGTCACTGCTGCTTGCACAGGGGATGAAATTTGAGGATGGATCTGTGGTTGTTTATTTTCTGCGATCTGGCTCGTCGTGAAGTTCACAGCTGGAGTTGGGTGTGCTCTGTGTGCAGTGTTGGTCTCACCTTGTGCCTCTTACCAGTTTCTTCCCTCATTTCAACGCAAACAGGCTGAAGCAGGAGACGCACCAGATAGCAGCCAGGAAGGTGGAGCAGATGGGTCGCTTGCGAGGCGCTTTTGGCATCGGGGAGACCAAGGAGGGCGACGCGTTCGACAGGGAGCTGCAGGACCGTCGGCGCCAGGAGAAGATCGCCGAGAGGGAGAATCGCGAGCAGGAGCGGAGGTGAGGTGCAAGGGAGGCCTTTGGCTCGAGGCCCGTGGCGAGTCTCATCGAAACCTGATGCAGTCTCCTTGGTGGTATCCTGTTCCAGGCATGCAAACGACCGCCTTCCTCTCAGAGCTGACTTCTGAGCAGTGAGCACCCAAGTCGCATGATAAAATAAACAGGAAAGCTGCCAAGCGTGCCGAGAAGGAGAAGCGGCGGGCGGAGCGCGAACGTGAACGCGAGGCCAAGTCCACAGCCAAGGCAGCAAAGAAGGCCGCCAAGCAGACCATCAAGGATGCCAAGAAGGCTGCAGAAGAGGCAGAGGCAGCACGCCTGGTACGTGGCTGGTGTGGACTTGGCGTGGGAAGCTGGGGCACAGGGAGCGTGCATGGCGAGCAGAGAATGCAGGCCGCCAGGGTCGTGCTGGCACACTGCGTGTGTGAGGAGCTGCAGCACTTCCACCTCCCTCTCACCAGGGAGGCCAAGTCCCAAACTACACACCCATTGCGCAGGCTGAGGAGAAGCGGTGGAAGTCTGAGAGATACTACACCAGGGACGTGGAGGCAACCGACAGGTACAACCCCCAGCCCCCCCTTCCGCTGGAGGACCGGCCAGAGGTCTCCAACTCGCCGTCCAGAGAGGCCCGGCGGGGAGGGGCCGAGGTGGGGAACAGGGGAGCTTTGGATGCAGGGGGCAAGGACGCAGGCGTGCGGGCGAGGGACGACTCTCCCAGCCGGGCACCCAAGCGAGGGCGTTCGAGGGGGCTCGCCGACGCTCCGGCCCGCGAGCGGCGAGCGGGGGCTAGCCCGGCGGCACGCCGGCATCCTAGCGCATCGCCGCCGCGGGGACGGGCGAGGACGGAGGCGGCCGACGTGGAGGATGCGAGGGGCCCTCGGCGCCTTCCAGCGCGGCAAGATTCCCCGCCGAGGCGAAGGGACAGTGTCGCCGACTCGCCGCCCAGGAGGCGAGGCGCCAGGGAGGCCTCGCCGCAGCCCGGGTCTCGCTCACGTGCGCCGGCAGCAAGCAAGGCACGAAGGTCTGCCAGTCCCACCCCGCCGGCCCGGGGTCGCCGTTCCCTGAGCCCGCGCTCACCCAGGAGACGGAGGGGGAGCCCGTCGCCGCCGCGTCGTCGCCAGGAGGCGGGCCGTGCGCTGGTGTCCAAGGGAAGGGAGCACAGCCCCTCACCGGTGCGTGGACGGCGTAGGGGCCGGAGCCCCTCCAGCTCCTCGTCCTCCGGCAGGAGCAGCAGCAGCTCGAGCGGCTCCAGCAGCCGGTCCAGTGGGTCGAACAGCAGCTGGTCCAGCAGCAGCTCGGGGAGGTCGAGCTCCAGCAGCCCGCCTCGCCGGCGGCGGCGGGCGTCGCCAAGCCCCAGCCCACGGAGGCGGCGCTGACCCTCTTGGCAATGCACGCATGCTGTTGCTTTCCGAGTTCTCAGCGACCCAGCATCTGGTGCGCAGCTTGCCCTGGGCAGTAGTCATTTGAGTCATGTGGATCGAAAGTACACACACTTTAGACGCCGTGCATCTGGACCACTAGCAGAGATGCGAGCGGGGATGGGCGTGGCCGTGCAGGGGATGAACCTAGAAGACGAGCACGCTGTCAAAGGCCTCCTCCCTGCACTTTGTCCGCAGAAACTCTGGGTGCAAAGGGTATTAGGGCGTGGGAAACTGTGGTGAAAAGAGGAGGGTGGCCAAAATCTGCCGCGACAAGCACAGCACTCCCAGGATAACAAAGAGCCCATACAGCTTCATTGCACCTGGATCATCTCAACTCCATGTACATACTCAAGCACCATTCACTGCCCCTACTGCCTGGATGAATGGGTGCCCCGCTGACCTGGGGTCCAGCCGCTGGCCGAGGCCATGGCCTGCCAGGCCGCCTTGTCCATGGGCGTCCGAGCATCGGCATGGGAGATGTCGCCATCGCGGAGCATGCCCAGCATGTCTGGTAAGGGCCCCGCCGCAGTCGCAGGGGGCGGCTGGCCAGGCCTGGTCGGTGCGGACGCAGGAGGGCTTGGGAAGGATGCGGTCAGAATGGTTTGGAGCTTGGCGAAGGGCGCATCTGCTCCCACTATAGGTGTGGCCGTGAAACCCTTGACGCACGAGCGCTGCTCGCACCACCCAATCAAGTCAACCATACCTCCAAAGCTTGGTAACGACACCGTACTAGACCCCCCAACGCACTCGTGGTTGAGCAGGCCTGCCGGCAGGGTCGCGGTGTAGTCCATGCCCTGGTGGGGCTCAGCGTCGCGGCCCCCCTCGAAGGCTGCCGCGGTGCCGCTGACAGCGCCCTGACCCGTGCCCGGGTCCCCCCGGCTCAGCTCCAGCGCGGCCTCGCGGCGTACCTCCTCGGCACGCCGCGCGTCCGCGGCCGCAATCGCGTCGGCGTTGGCCAGGCGGTACGCCTCCACCCTGGCCTCGTTGGCCTTGACATCGATGCCCTCGGAGAGATTGAAGACTGTAGGGCGGTCGGGGTAGGAGGAGAGGTCTACAAGGATGAGCCAGGAAGAGGCTTCATGACCGCACAGGGGGCATGGCAAGTAGGTGGGTCAAGATGGTGGGGCTTGGGGACTCCCATGCCTAAATCAGGGCAGCTCACTGATGTCTTCTCGCTCTTCGAGGTAGTCATCATACTCCTGCTTAGACTCGAAGTCCTCCTCCCGCTTGTTGAATCTGAAGTAACGGTGTATAAAGAGGGTCAGCCAGGTGCCCTAAGAGCATTCGACGGCAGTGCTGGATGTTGATCCAAGCGCACCACCTCAACATTATGGTCTCACATTCCCTCTACGCGAGCTCGGAACTGGAGCGCACGTCGCAGCTGGGGGTCCATACGCTCCTGTCACCGCATGGTCATCAGGGTGTGGAATGACATTGGCGATATCTGAGAATCATAACAGCCGTCATGATGCAAAATTGAAGATCTCAGGATCAAGGACTGCCAAACACTGCTTGCACAAGCACGAACGCGCGCCGAGGTGATCATTCTTCCGAGACAGCATTCGACGCATGCTCCGGATGAGACATTGCCGATAAGTTGCTTATTATATCACCGAGCGATTCGAAATGTTCAGGAATTCTTTCATCTATACAAATATTTGTCAGCACTGGAATTGTTTAGAGTGTGGAGGGAGGATTGGCCCCCCGTATCGGTAAGCGGTTGTCAGCCTAGAAACCTACAGTGGCCAACAGCGCCATCGTCCTTTGAAGACTGGGAGACGATGCATTTGAGTGGGGTCGTCGGCGGCGCGTCTCTTGGACCGGCACTCCTGGCCTATGCCGGCAGGTCGACATTGCCCAAGGCAGCGACCCTGGTGCTGTGGCACGCTGCCGGCGCGGGCCTGCTCGTGGCCCTGGCCGCCTCCAGCCACCTAGCCCGTCACACCACCGGCATGCTTGGCAAGGTAGGGGGATGCAATGGGGAGATCCAGGCTCAGCCATGACTCTGGCCAGATGAAGAGACATTGGCGGGGGACCGGATTGCAAGCTCTCAGCATAAAAAGGTGCAAAGTGCTGTCAACAATCGGCCACCTCTGCCACCGTGTGCAGACGCCTCACGGATCACTCAAGCCCCTCAACCTTGCCCTCTTCTGGCCCTACCATGCTGCGCTGCGGACCAAGCTGGGGCTGCAGCGGCAGCTATCGTCCGAACCCATCTGGAACAGGGTCACCGCAGACTACTACATTGGCGCCTGGTGAGGGAAACGGGAGGGGGACGGGGCTGGGCGTGGGGACGCGCCAATGAATTGAAAAGGAGCATTATGCACTCTATGCAGTGTTAGCCCGAGGACATTGTTTTGACAGGCTAGCTGGCCGTCGAGTGACTGGTATGGACCCTCCCCCGCCCCCCTGTCCCCGGCAGGCCATCCGAGGAGGCCCTGGTGCCGGCCGCCCAGCTGGCAGTGCTTGACGTGACCTGCGAGCTTCCACTTCAAGTGGCCGCCCCCGCCTATCTGGCGTTGCCCACCTGGGACACCCACTGTGCGCATGGTGGAATGGGAAGGGGGTTGGGGAGGGGAGAAGCTGGAGTGAGCCCCTGCCGCGACATGCCGACGTGTGCATCAGGCTGCACCCCGACTGTTGTTTGCCTCCCAGCCCCGGACATGAGCAACTCGCATCTCTGCACCCCCACAGGCCCCACCGTGGAACAAATCGAGGCCGGCGTGGCGTGGAGCGAGCGCCAGGTGGCGGCTGGCCGGGGCGTGCTCGTGCACTGCGCCCACGGGCATGGCCGCAGCGCCGCCATGCTGGCGGCCATCCTGATAGCCCGCGGCGACGCGGCCGACGTCGCGGGGGCGGTGGCCATGCTCGTGGCCGCGAGGCCCCGCGTGCGGCTGAACGCCCGGCAGCAGGCGGGGCTGGCGGCGTGGCTGGCGGCCAGGAAGGGCAGGCAGTGAAAAGTCCTTGATCTGGGGTGAGGGACGGTTCCAGGATGGTTTCCGGGCCTGAGCCCTGGTGAGCTTTGGAAGCCCACAGCCGCTCCTTGCTGCGATGTGTCGATTCGACATGACCCACGCCTTGAGTTGACCCTCAGGTGATGTTTGCACGGTTTTCCTCACGCATTCTTTCGCTGTTCCAATCATCACCTCGAAGATATGGAGGAAATCTGCGACGAGAGACGGCCCTCTCCTCTCTATGCATGGTGAAGATCGACATCCCCCTTCTCCTGGCTTCTTGATTGCAACTGCATGACATCCAGACTCCCAGCAAAAGAGTCCCGAATTCTTTCGTTTTGTGCCTGATACCAGCAGTGCAGTGCCCTACTCACTTCCAGTTACACCTGGCTCCTGATTGTAACGAGATGAAGGGTCTGTGCGCCTTGGCGATTTGATGGCGACTTGTGTGTCCATAGCATAGCTTTGCAGAGCAACTAGAAAAGGAGACTGTGCAGTCCAGGTGCAGTGTCAGTCATAACGAAGAGGTACGTATCGCCGACGGTAGGAGGGAGGGATCCTTCGACAATCCGCACAGCAGAATGTGCGCATGGAAGGCTGCTGCTTCGCTGTCCTGGGCCGCAATCGAACTCTACTCGTCTGGGCGCTGCCCTGCATCGTACTGTGCTCGCTTCTGGGGGTCTCTCAGCACCTCATACGCTGCTCGGACCCTGTGGAACCTCTCCCGGGCCTCCTTATTGCTGAGTGTCCGACCCTGGGGTCAAGGGGTTGGCTTGAGCGTCACAAAGAGATCACTGGGGACCTCGTGTTGGCACCAGATGGTGCAAAACTCACCCCAATCACCATCGCACACACCCTGACGCCTCCCATGCAGGGCAGCTTACGCACCTGCTGCTGCTGCTGGTGGGCCTGATGGTCCGGGTGCGACCTCAGGGCCGCCCTTCGGAAAGCGCGGCGGATCTCGTCGGTCGTCACGGGCCCGCCGGACAGCTGAAGGTCCAGTGCCGCATAGTAACCCAGGAAATCAGAGCGTCCCCCCGCCCTGTGTCCGCCACTGAAATGCGGACGCTGACTGTGTGAGTTTGTGAGGGGGGGGGTTGGGGCCTGAGGCTTGGAGGGGGTTGCATACGGACCTGGCTTCTGAAATGCGGTGGGCTGATGTCCTTGTGCGTCGGTGTGGCCCTTCGATACTCCTCGGTCAGGGTGAGGGGCACACAAACGCAGATCCCCGAGGACCCCCTCCCTCCTGCCTGCCCCCCTTAAACACCCTTCGACCTGTACCTATGCATGCGGTTGTGGCGGCTGCTGGGCCCATACTTCATGCTCCGCCGCCTCTCCCTTTCCTCGTCCGCCGCGGCGCGCGCATCCGCCGCGGCCATCCTGGAGGCCAGTTCGCGTCGCTCGCGCCGCCTCCTGGCCTGTGCCAGCCACAGGTCCTCTGCCCACGCCCGCCGCTTGTGCTCCTCCCAGCGCCGCCGGTCGTAGCTCTCCCACCGCCTCCACTCAGTGGCTGTGAGCAGCGCCTGGACAGGGGTGAGGTGTGAATGCGGTCATGTGTGGGTGGGGGGAGGGGGGTGGGGAGAAGTGATGTGATATTGCAGCAGAGGCAGGATGTAGTGGGGGACAGCTGCACGTGAATGGCTGCCTGATGTGAAAAAGGCACAGGAATGGATGCCAGCTTGAGCCTGTCAGGGTGTAACGCTCATTGCGACTGTGCCATGGTATGATGCACCGAATACGCCACTCCCACCTCCAGCCCATGGGCCATTCCCCTGGGATGCACCACCAGCGTCACCTCCTGTTCATCGGATCCTGCGGCCATGGGCCCGATCCCATACCCCAGCGCCCGGTCCAGGTCCCCTTCCTCCTCCCTCATCCTCTGGTCCTCCGCCATGCGCTCTGCCTGGGCGGGCCCCAGTCTCGACATGACACCTAGAGTTGTGGGGAGACGGGAGGAATGGGGGGTGAGCAGGACCAGGAAAGGGCAGCCAGGGGAGGCGACGGCAGGTCGCCCAGGGAACTCAATCACAGTCCCGGCAAGCACACCCTCGCAGGTGCCAGACCGCACAGACGATTCTCCACCATCACAACCCCACCGCGCACCGGCCACCGCTCCGGCGACCCCCCAGCAAAAGGTCCCTTCCAGGGTCAAGGGCCACAGCCCCGGCGCGCTCGAACCGGACGCCCAGGAGGCCAGGGACCCGCCCAGCGCCGTCGCCGCCGCAGCCAGGCCGCAGCACCGCACCCGGCTGTAGTGCCGCTGCCCTGCCACGTGCACCGGGCCTGGGGGCAGGGAGGTGTCCGAGGTGGCAACTGGGGCGGGTGCTGCCCGATGGGCAAAAGGGTGGTGGGCGATGGGCGAGTGTCGCCAGGGGGGCATCGCCGACCCTTGCCTCGCCTCGCTCACGCCCCGCTCCCACTCGCCGTCCTCGACTGCGGCTGCCCACTCCCCTACCAGCCCCCAGCGCCCCACGACTCAGGACTCGCACCTCCACCTCCCGACACCAGCGCCATGTAGGTGTCTGGTACCCGCTCGCTGTGCACGTTGAAGGTCTCGCCCCAGGCGTAGGCGATGGCGTGCACGGGGAGGAAGACGAGCTGCGCGCTGCGCTCGCGGAAGGAGAGGCGGGCGTGGATGTGGGCGACGCTGGACCCGGGCTCCAGCCTGGCAGACAGCTCCTCCCTGCCCCTCCTGGACTGTTGAGGGAGGGGTGAGGGGGGAAGAGCCTCACTCGGCAGGAAGCAGGTCCGGTGGGACTCATCGGCCATGGCACACCCACGCAAGGTCCCCAAGACCGGGCTGAGCGCACAGCTGAGGACGCAGCAGGCTTCCCGTCCGCCCACCAGCCAGCGCCTTCCAGGCAGCTCCTCACCTGGTCCTCTGTCATGGCCTGGACGGCGAGCTCCCAGGCGATGGCCTGCTTCATGTCCGGGGGGTCCGCCTCGGGGCTGAGGCCGGGCAGTCGGCCTGGTTCGCAGGCGGCCGCCCAGGGTTCTCGTCGCAGCTGCCGCTCCCAGCCGAGGTGCGGCAGGGCGGCGACGTAATCCCGGCGGTACCGATAGCTGGCGTAGATCAGGGAGCTGGGTTCCCAGGGCCCAAAGCTCACGGGGCTGCTCCCACTCCAGTGCTGGCAGGAGGTGAAACCCCCCCCGCTGCAAAGCAGGGAGGGCGCCAGGGGTGGGGAAGGTGATTCGGGCAGATGTCAGGCACCTGTACGGAAGGCAGCTCCCAGACTCGTCCCAACCACTCCTACAAGAAGTGCGGCCCTGCTGGTGTAACGCATGACAACCTCCAACCTCGGCATGATCGCACGAGTCACCTCCCCAGTCCACCCCACCTGGTTACATTTGCCGTCCAGTGCACAGTGGCTGAGCCTCTGAACGACCAAAAGGGCAGGTAGGCAGAGCGCAGCCTCCAGGTGCCCTCTGCCAGGACGTTCCAGGGCGCAAGCCAGCTCTGCCGCTGCCACCTCAGGAGCTCGGTCCTGGCCGCAGCGGGAGAGACGCTGAAGGGCACAAGGAGCGGCGTGGCATCCTCATCACAGTCTTGCGCTGCTGCGTTGCAGGAGGGTGCTTGTTGGTGGTGCTGAGCAGGGTATGCCTGCGTGTGTCCTGAAGCAGCCGCCGAGGGAGGAGCACGGGGTACTCTGTAAGGCACCGGTGTAATCTCTACCCAATTCCCATCACAAACCTGTGGCTGATGGGGTGCTGGACTTCGTCGCGAGGCACCTCCATGAGTGACGCCGACGGCTGCCAGAAGCCCATGCGGGCAGCCTGCAAACGCCCGCCCATGCCGAGATCCAGGGCATAAGAGATCGCATTGAGTCTACCATCTAGTCGTTTCAGTCGTGTTGCACTGCTCTCTGTTGCGGAGGGTGCCATCGAGCGCCATAGTGACGACGCAAGCCAAGTGCTCCAGAACGGGCAGGGGGCCTATTCTCACGGTTATTCCTCCACCAGGCGAAATGGGTCGGGTTTCGTGTAGGATTGGTATCTATTCTATACTCTGGTCATTTGGTATCGGTCTGGCGATCGTACCCCCACTCCGTGGGCCACTTGTTCTTTGACGCCTGGGTCTGGCAACTTCGGTTTGGGAGTGGAGTTGTGCCGATGCTCACTGCCTTGCCAAATGTACAGTTGCACTTATGCAGACAAATAATAGGTCAGGGCTCATGTAATGTGAACTTTCTCTAGGATTGTACCAAGCCAGAACTCGAGGTACCGGCAAGGTTAAGAATGAGAGTTCGGCGTGTCTTCATAAGCATGAAGATCAAGTCCTCTGCTCATGTCCTCTTCGTATAGGCTCGGTACTGCTTTATTAAAAACCCTAGCTACTTCTCGGCACGATTGGCAAATTAAGATCCATTTTTGGATGCAAGACTACAACTATCATGTTTGATCATTATCAACTCCTTGCTTGACATGAGCGGTCCAAGGGAGTTACCCCCGACCCTACCCCATCTCGCTCAACGCCTCCCTGGTTGTAGGAGCTATGGAATCTGCGCATGACACCTCTGAAGCGAATTCGCTGGCAAGTCTTTCATTGAGGGAACGCCTGCGTGATTGTATTATCAGACGTTTACTGACTCATGACTCTGGACATCCTGATGCTGGCTTTGAAATACATTTAGCTGGAGCAGTATTTCCTACAACTTCCATATGGAACATGCTCTGTACCTAGAGTTCACTTCTTCCTCCTCCGATTTGATGTTGAGGGGACGTTCAAACTCCTCAAGTACTTCCTCCTCCTCTGGAGTTAGCATCACCTCCGGCAGGCGTGCCACCGCCTTCCAAAAGTCACTCCTATCGAAGACCACCTGCTCTGCCTCCACACCGACCGCCTCACAACGATCTGGTGTCGTCCCAAGGAGTCGCAGCCTACGCTTCACGCCGCTGCTGGGAAGACTAACAGCCGCGGTGCCTGATGTGAGGCACAGAGCCACCAGGCTTCCAGGCAGGAAGAGATTCTTCGATCGTTCGGCCTCAGCATAATCCCAGGCCTCCCTATCCAGGGGTTCTTCATTCCTTTGTTCAATTTCCATATACTCATCAGCCGTCAGGGACGGCATGCGCATCCTCCTGCCCTGGTGATCTAGCGGGGGTAGGTGCAGTAGGTCCAAGACAAGGAGGTTTGGTGGCAGGCAGAGTTGTATGTGGTTCCTGCAGGTGATTTGTAGCACCTGCGGATGCTGCCAGGGGATGTACAGTCTGGGCCCTCGGTAGGGGTCCGTGAAGATCAAGGGTTTTGTGATGGCGCAGCCGCGGAGGGACTGCAGGCCTGCCAGCCTCCAGATCAGGTGTTGCAAATATCTGTCCGTCTGGTCCAGCCGCACCCACCGACATCGGCTCTGTGCAGGGGGGAGATCGCCCACTGTCCCGACTTGAAGGGTCAGGGCCTGACTCGGGCCCAGGTGCTCGATTCCAGCAACGCCCCGCGTCGAGTCTGAGCACGCAACCGCCACGTGGCGCAGGGACTGCAGGTCCCCAATGTCGCTTGGCAGGCTCATGGCTTCATGGTTGTGTAGGTGTGTCAGGTTTGGGCAGGCTCTGGTGAGGCCCTCCAGGGTGTCGCTGGGATGCCCTCGGTTCACAACCAGCTCCAGCTTCTGGAGCCGCTTCCAAGAGCCCAGCGATGTCCCTGGCCCCAGCAGGGCTTGGTGAACCTCCCTGGGCGGAGAGGACTTTGGCTGAGTGCTGAGGCGTGAGAGTAAAGCAAGGTGGCAGTGCTTGCACGGCAAACGATTGTCAGGGCAGACAACTCTCCCTCAGGCCCATGCCTGCAAACCACCAGACTCTCACAAGCCTTCCAGCACCTATTCAAGGTACAGTCTGGGTCGGGAGGTATTCAAGTGGGCAAACAGCCTGCGGCACCCAAGCCAATAGTCAGCACCGCACCTTGACACGAGCAGCCTGAGCTCGCTGAGATTGGGGAGCTGCAGTAGCGACCTCAGCAGCTCTACGTCCGTCACCGGGTCAGCGCCGGCGAGGCTGAAGTTAAGGGAGCGGATGGACCGGGACAAGGAAGCCACATCCAGCTGCTCTACTCTGGGCAAGACCACGCCAATGACTTGCTCCAGGCATGGAGCCTTGACGCTGGTCAGCAAGGTTGGGAACCAGGCCCTGAAATCCTTATACTTGCTGGTACAGTCACACTCGAGCGGTTCCCGGACCTCCAAGGCCTTGACGGTGCTGAGGTGGCGCTCCACAAACTCCTGATAGGCTCGGAGCACGTCCACCTCAGTGTGCAGCGCGTTTATTTGCATTATATCATAGAAACCAGCGGCTTTACACACAGCCATGGCAGCCTTGCAGAGCGGTGGAAGGGTGCTGTGGGGTGCAGAAGGTGGCATTCGTATGGATATGTAGAGTTGGGCGCCTGGGCATTTGTCCATGCAATGTGCTTGTCAGAGACAAGGTCCACACAACAGCGTCAGGTCTGAATTAGGAGGCTGGCCACACCTTAAGGGGCTGCGGCAGGAGTCCTCCCACCATTTCTGCTGCTTGTATGGTGTGCGGAATAAATCCAAGGTCAACCGGAAAATTTTGGCGAGAACGGGGAGCGGCAGCTCCATGAGGTTAAGCGATGACACGGCATCTACTCGTGCGTCTGGTAGCCCCGGACTGCCACTCTCCTGGCAAGGCTCGCGCCTCCGTTTTCTTCCCATGGGAGAACACAGAGAGGACAACCCGAATCTGATCTACATTACAAGTTCGAAACGTTGCTGATAGTGTAGCAAACTTGTGAGCCCGGTGCAATTGCTTGCGAAGTGCGCGCCTTTCCTCAGAGTGGGGTCCAATGCAATCGAATCACGGCCCTGGCGGCAACTTGTAATCGTGGAGAGAGACCAAATGTCTTTCCACAGGTGCATGGTCCTTTTGCATACTGCAGGGGGGTCAGGCAAATGGCTCCCTCTGCCACCCTCGTTGGATATCCAGTGCCAGCATCGCCCGCAGGAATTCAGGGCCGGGCTGATCACCCGCTGCAAGTGGGTGCTGCTGCACATATGCTGCAGCAGATGCACCCCATTCCCTTGGAAAGCCGATGTCTTCTCTCGGGGGTGCCATTCCACGCAGGAATTCGGCTGCCAACTGCATGGGACGATGAATCATGTACGGTTATTTCCCTTGCAATCCCGGAGGTCCTCCGCAGACCGGCGCACCGTGCCGGCCATGGCTGCACTCACTGTACACTGCAGTACATGTCCTATTTGGCCAAATGGCCTCCGCCCAAGACCAAACAGCCCCCTAATCACACGCAAACACCAGAAGGCCATACCCATGGAAACAGCATGGGATGCCCGTAGGTGCTCGCGGCGTCAGCCTCGTAGACCCTCCCGCGCCGTGCGCGCCTCGCCGCCTCGCCGCCCCCCCCGCCCCAGATGAGCGCCATGAGCGGGGCGTGGCGGGAAGTCACGCCAAAGCTGCCCATGGCCTGGACGGCCCGCCGGGCCGCCGCTGCGTCGCACAGCCGCACCGTCGGCGGCTCCACGTCCGCGCCGTTCGCCGCACACGCCGCGTCCAGCGCTGCGGCGGCCGCCAGGCGCACGCCGGGCTCCTCGTCCTGGAGCAGGTCCAGCAGGGCGGCCCACCAGGCCGTCAGGCGCCAGGCGGCGCCCAGCGTGCCCAGCGCGCGGGCCGCGGCCTCCCGCAGCGCCTCGTCGCCGGAGGGCAGTGCGGCCGCCGCCACGGCCTCCAGCGCGTCGGCGAAGGTCGGAGGGTCGAGGTCGTGCTTCATTGAGCCGAGCATGCCCGCCCCCAGATCAGGCCCTGGAGCCGCCCGTGTAGCGACGTCGGCCGCCAGCGCCGTCAGCGCCCGCGCGCGCGCGTCGTCGGTCCCCCCGCTCGCCAGCGTGAGCAGGTCCAGCGAGGCCATGGGGTCCAGGGCGCCAGGGTGGGCACTGCATGGGCGAGGCCACGCAACAAGGCGCAGTGCTGCCAGACGGGCCCGCTGGTGCCACTCCCCACTCGCCGTCGCCGCGAGGGCGGCCTGGGTCGCCGGAGGGAGTGTGTGAAATGCGCAGGGGTCCAGGTTATCGGCCACCGTCGCCATCACAGTGGGGAGGCTGCACGTCAGCAGGGCAGGTGCGAGGCCTGCAATATTGCGTGGATGGGAGAGCAACTGGGCTTCATGAAAACGTGCAGCAACATCTAAGTTGTGGAGCAAACGATTCGTAACCAAAGACCATGGCCACGATTCAACCCAGCAGATGCCTCCAGTCCACGCCCACCTGCAGCACGAGCCACGCCCTGCTCTGCCCCTTGCCAGCAGAGCTTGGCGCACGCCTCGAGCACGTCGGCAGCCATGGGAGCCTGCCACTCCTGGCCCTCCCGGCACATGAGGAACCTGCGATAATGACGATGCGGGTCAAGGAGTAAAAATTGACGGCCATTGACATTGAGCAGGTATCAAGGAGGTCATACAGGCCCTATTGAAGTCGTGGACTGCGCTCCGGTCCATGACGCAAGACCCAGTCGGGGCCTCGGCTGCCATTTCGAGTGAGTGTCGACCTGCATGCCATGGCATCGCAGGGTCTCTTCCCAAGGCATTGCCCTGCAACACACCTTTGTAGGAGTCCATGGGCTGACTGGGCCACAAGTGCAACAGCCTCTGAGAGGCCGGGCAGGCTATCATTGTGCAGTCGTAGCGTCTCCGTCACCTTCACAAAGGCCAAGCTCAGGGGAGGGCACCAAAGCTCGGTGAGGAGCAGGGGCAAGAGGCGCCTGCAATATTTAGAAGGAAAATGAGGGGGGCGATACGAGGTAGCAAAGCAAACCGTGCTTTGACTCTGGCTGGGTAGGCAAAACCAGCAGACTCATACACACTTGCTTTGGAATCTGATTCCTAACGCACATGAGAACACGGGCACATCGCATTGGCCCCACATGCTTGCAGAAAGCAAGAGGAGCAGGACACACTCCAGCTTCACCTGATGGCCGCCAGAACAGCTTCCAGCCATGGCATCCTCTGGTCCACTATCCTGCCTTCCAAAGCAACGGGCAGAATGGCGCCAAGCTGCAGCATCCAGCCATGACATTGGTTTAGGCCCGCCGTCCTGCCATCCACCCCAGCAAGCAGCTGGTTGGCCAAGGCTGCGGCGGCATCGCCCCTGCCGTGGGCGGGGAGTAGTGACAGGGTGGCGCGTGCCGCCAGCTCCCGCACAGCCAGTGGTGCTGCCGCTCCAAAGGCAGCAACGGCGGGCAGGAAGGCGGCTGGGCTGCGGGGCTCATTTTCGGCGGTTGGGGTTGGCACGCCGTCCTCTGTGTCAGGTCTGCAGATAGAGCGATGGGTGGATGGTGTGAGAGATTGCAAGCCAGATTATCGGTTCAGGATTGCAAAAGGTGGACGAGCATGCTCCCAAGATTGCAAATCATCACCCTTGGGGGTAACAGGTGGTGTGTTTCTTAAGCCCAATGCAAGTGCCTGTCCAATCAGCACAGTTGACCCACAGGCTCCCCCAGGGCACTCCCCAAAACCAGGCTTGTGTATATGGCAGCCTTTGCTCACCTGAGCCGAGAAAGGAGGACCAGCACTGGGAAGGTGCTGGCATGCAGGTCTGACCCCTTTCCCAGTGCTGCTGCGCTTTCCTCAGCATGCTGTAGAAGCAAGGGGTGCAGTGTTGGAAAGCGCAGGAAGAAGTCCCTTGCCGTAACGCCCCTCCTGGCGCCTGCTGCCTCCTGTACGCAATGTGTAGGGATGGTTTTGGCATGGCATATGAGAGTGAGGAGCCCATCTTGCTGTAAAGCTTAATGTGTGCTCATGACTCCCATGCGTCCCGCAGGGGATCCACCGTACCACCGTCCCTTCCTGTTCCCTGGCCCCGCACGCAGGTGCAGACGTTCCTGCTGGGAGAGCATATTCCCAGCGAGAGGGCAAGTCATTGAACCTTCTCCCCACACACATCCCTTAGCACGGTCTTGGCTGCATGCGAGGGGTAACACACCTGGACTGCGTCGTTCCTAAATCCTAGGACACGAGTAAGCAGGGCTGCATAGGCCAGGGTGGCGGCGTTGCGGATCTCCCATCGGGAGGCAGACAGCCCTGCCAGGCAGGCGCCCACTCCCTGGGGCAGGAGGCGCGCCGTGCCGTCTGCCAGCTCCGAGGCGGAGAACAGCATGCGTAGCGTGTTGAGGGCATGCACGCGAGGCGCCCAGTCGGCCGTCGATTCGGTCTCGGGGTGTGCCAGAGCAATCAGGCGGGGCAGGGCGTGAGAAATGAGGACCTGGGGTGAGCGGAAGTCTGTGCGCTGGGCTCGCAGATGGTGAGTTGCCAGACACGCCAGTCAGTGCTGCCGCCGCATTGCTGAGGCAAAGGTGCCACCAGCAATGCTGAATCAGGATACACCCAGAGGCATGGGAAACCTTGGTCAGGTGTGAATACTCTACCATCCAGCTTGCCCCTCCCCAACCCCCCAAAGCCCCCCTTACCTCCCGCCACGTGCCGCTGCTGCCAGCAGCGAGGACTGCCAGGATGCCGGCCGGCAGCCCAGCAGAGCGGCGCACGATGTCGGAGCGGCCCTGCCCCGGCCGCGAGAGGAAAGCGAGGAAGGCATCCAGCCAGGCCAGGGGAGCCACGTCCAGCTCCTTCACCCCAGAGGCCAGCACCCTGCACAGACCATGAGGAGGGGGGCAATGTGGGTGCCTGGAGGGCGATGAGGATGTGAGTAACACAAGGCCGCATTCTTTGCCCCAAGCCTGCTGTACAAAGGAAGGTACACCATGAGTGGTGGACCCAGGGCCTGCATGGTGTGAGTGTGGGGCCCAGTGACCTCCAGCCCAGCATGAAGGACTCCAAAGGCCCAGTGCCTGCCAGCAAACCTCGTGCACACAGCCGAGAGCGCCTGGGAGCACTTCTCGATGGCACCACTGTGTTTCAGGAGGGTGAGCTGATGCACCAGACGCGCCCCGACGTCCAGCAGAAGCGCTATGCCGGCAGCCTGCAGGCCGGGGTCGGCGGCGCCTGTGCGGTGGAGATGCAGGGTGTGCTGCCGTCTGTGCTCCAGCAGCGTTCATGTTCAGCACAACCTGCAAACCCTCTACTCAAACCCCAGACACTGCTGTACAAGAACAGCTAGATCCCCCCTGCGCAGTACCTGGCAGCGGAAGGGAGTCAGCAAGCGTCATCCACAGGAGGGAAGCCTCTCGGCAGCTTCCCCATGACATGCGAGTGACCAGCTGGGGTCGAGAGGCCTCTGCGTCCCATTCTACATTCTCGCCGTCTGTGAGAGGATCGCCCTCCAGCACGCCCTCTGCATCCACGCCATACTCCTTTGAGGAGGCGGAGGGAGTGGGGAGGGGTAATGTTGTGCACAGCTCCTTTAGCACTTTGGAGCTCCTGTGAGTCAATATAGCCCTGCTCTACAGTCGGCCACATTCATGACCGACATCTGCCCCAATAGCCCTCGCGTCCTAGGTCCTTCTCACTTGTGGTTTGGCCAGGATCTGTAGGGTAATGGCAAGTGCTTCGATGATCAGCTGGTGGATGCACGACGCGGTACTCAGCAGATCGCTCCTCAGACTAACATTGCCAGTAGCTGCCATTTTGGACCATGGCAGCTCAGGCACCAAGTGCCTGGAAAGGAGGGCAAGGATGTGGTAGGTGGATCAAAGAGGCTCGTCCAGGACTGAGGAGTCGAACAATACAGACTACGGCGGCAGGTCAGGGAAATTTGACGGAGCCTTTATACCTTCCCATAAGCTCGGATGCTCACATAGAGACAAGGCCCCTGGCCAGAGGCATAAACATTATTTCACCCCTTCCTCCTCCCGTATGATGTCTCACCGTAGTATGAGAAAGGGCTGCAGCATGAAGCCTCGATCCCATGCCTCGTCCAGGTTGGTCTTGGCAAGGTCAAGCCGCCGCCTTGCCTCCTGCAGCGTCCTTCCCTGGATGCTGGAGGTGTTCAGATTTTGACTGCCGCAGGGCGCAAACGTTGGCGCCCAGTCCTCCTTGCTGAGCAGCACCCCCAGCAGCATCGCACCTGAGAACCAGAGGGTAAGGGAAGGTGGTGACATGGAAAGACTGATTCATGTGTGCTCATGTCAGGGCACAAGGGAACTGTAGATGTCTGATCGGCATGTACTCGAGGGTAGCATTCCAAGCAAGACCTCAGCACACAGATCTGCCCCCTCACCAGACTCTGCCTCAGCCTCGTTGTCAGACAGCCCGAACTCAAACGCGAGATCTAGCAATCGGGCGGCTGGCTGCTCCTCCTCGTACCCAGGCAAGGGAGATGGCAGGAGGCGCAGGCACGTCATGGCCGCCCATCGCACGTCGTCCCACGAGTCGATGCTGGCATCTGCAGGGGATGTGAGAAGGCCAGGGCAAGTAATAGTAACAGTCTACAAAGGCATGCAGGGTAATGAGTGCACACTTGTCACCACCAGGCATGCACAGATCCCAGAACAAGAAGTACAAATCCCAAAGCCCGACTCACTAACGAGTTGCATGGTGGCCTCCTTCATGCGCTGTGGGCCAAAGGGGTCGAAGCCGGCGACGTCCAGGGGCTTGCTCTGGGCCCGGGACCCATTGGAGGGCAGGCTCTCCACCACCTCCGGGCGCCACAGCTCCTGGAACTCGGCCAACAGCTGCTGCATGAGGCGCAGGGACATGATCTTGGTGCCATGGGGCATGAAGGGCCGCACCCTGGCAACTGCCAGGTCATAGAGTTGGGTGATGGCGGAGGCCAGCCGCTGCAGCTCCGCTCTGTCTGCACGCGGGTGCATGGAGTCATGTGGGAGCCGCAGTTTGATGGACAGTGGCCTGGCAAACAAGTCTGGAGGCAGTAGGGCAGGTCCCTCGAGCAGTTTCAGCGGAGCTGAGCATGATTCACTCTACTTGAGGAGCTCGCCCCCCCCCCCACCCACCCTACGTCTA